>NC_047526.1:14686447-14783568 GCF_902827115.2 Pseudochaenichthys georgianus
TCGCACAAAGTTGCCAAGTTGGGGTTGAGGACCTGGCAGACACAACGTTTGGGGCAGACCTGGACTTTGTGGGCCTTCACGCCCACACCGAGGACTATCAGGTAAACCAGGAGGGACTCCATTTGGCTTCTCAGTCAGGTTAATACACCTAAAAAACATCCAAGCAAAAAGAGAGAAAGAGAAGTGCCTATTACTCTTTTAGCTGTTTAGAAATGCAAAGCAGGAATTGTTAGCTGTATTATAATCATCACAATGTAATTTCTGTAGCTGGGTAATCACACAGCAATAAGAGCTCCCCCTTTAAAACAGGAATTGGAGATTCTCCTGTGTAAAGCTTTTTTACGCTAAATTTGAGGCACACTCATTGCTCACAGCTCGGATTTCAGACTTGTTCTCCAAATTCTCAGCGGTGAACTAAGAGAGTCGATGCCTGAACAAACAATAAACGCTGTGCAATTAGACATGAAACTAATTAGTCACCTGCAGACTTGAGAGCGAAACATCCCCAGAAATCGTGTATGATGTTTTGTGACAGCTCTAAGTAAGCCCCGACTCGCTTATACTTTTTTGATGTGATAATGGCAGTCCTTTTATGTCGGTGTATAGAAGGATGAAAGTCTAGACTGGCAGTTCAGAGCCTCGTCAGAATTAGACGGAAATCTCCCAGGATCGTATCACCAATAGGAAGGGATGATTGGGCCTCAGCGAGTATGTGCTATGCCTTGCTATCGATTTTCTCTCTTGCTCTCTCTGCTGCTACTCTTACTTATGACACAGCCGAGATGGGGGATAAGAAAGCATCCATTTGATGATTCCTGAGACCTTGTCAGGGATATAGCATGTCATAAAACTAAGACAGTGGAGATCAGTTCACAGCTCCTCAGGTGCACCCTGACCGTGTACTAGAACGACAGCGACATTATCCGTGATTATTTTAAGAGCTGACTTTTAGTGTCATTTAGGTAGAACATGTATCAGCTCTCTGGGTGTCCGGTTACAGCGCATAGAAAGACACACAAATCCTATCAAACACAGGGAACAAGAGATGCAATCCCACAACTGTATTAAAAATCCAAAGCCTAACCTTTAAATACAGAAGAGAATGGCTGAGTTATGATTATAGCTGTCTGTGGTCTGCTGGTAATGTCTCCATTGTCGACGCAGGGTCTTGGAGAGAGTGCATCAAATTCTGGCCTCAGCAAAGAGCTTGCCAACTGAGCACCTTCATGCTTCCAAAGCCTCCGTTGCACCGCAGCTGTGACACACAACTGGCAGCGTATTAACCTTGAAAGTCAGAGTGTGCGTGAAAATATCATAGAGCAGAGAAAACATCACACGGAGTGAGATTGACACGCTGGCCATGTGGGGCAAGGTTTTTAACGTAAACCATGGTGGCATCCGCCTAAAACAGTTTTGACAGCTGGGTAAAATGTATCACAGCTTTTGACAAGGCGGCAGGAAAGAGGTCGAGTTATATGGCCCATCATAGCAAAGGGAGGGAAGATATCATTGAAGTGAGAGCGCTGGACGTGACATTTTCATAAAAAGTGCTGATCGAGCAGCGATGAATCAATGTCTGTCTCGGCCCGTTTTTACAGGGGACAACTTTACCAAGTCACACAAGAGCCCCTTTCTGAGGACCTGGGGTGCAGTGGTGCCGAGATCTGATCTGCTGACAAATGGACTGTGGAGTCAATAATAAATGTTGTTGCGACCCTTTAAGACTTCTTAAAGGTGGCAGACGACTTCCGTGCCAAGCGCTGTGATGCAAAGTGTAGTAGCCCAAGGTGGAGTATAGAAGATGAGATGTACATAAGTTATTTCATGTGTGTGTGTGCCAACCACCTTCTGCTCTGACTGTGAATGACACGGCCTCTGGATGTGCAATGAGATGGAGCGGACCTGCTACTTCCAGACGTGATATTGATTCACTCTGTGGAGATGGGTGCTTTTTTTCTTCGCGCTGCTGAAAACTCAGCCAAATGTGAAGAGAATGGTTGCCACGGTAATCCCTACAAACCTCCTTCTGTCAGGACAAAAGGGACAGCCCCCTCGCTGCTGAGAAGGGGCAGGCAAATGTCTGTCGCCGTCCCCCTGATATGCATTTCATTATGGTTGTTCCACAGGGACTTGCACTACAGGTTGCACTCATCAGGTACATGAACAAATAAGAAGATAATCAATCAATGTGTTCATCAATCACACAATCTTTTAATGTCCCGCCCCCTGCCAGAAAATCATTATCCTCCAGGTTGGGCTGTTTATTATAATGAGGTGACATGGGAGGGCCACAAATAAACAAGAAAACAGATAATCTACTGATGCATTAACCATAGTCTCCCTCATAGTCAATCAAATGTCCGTTTACTACCTCTGAGCAGGTCTTTTCTCCCTCAGAGGACAGAACAGACTGACAGCTCACACCCACACTCACACACCGGTGGGTGGATGTGTGCCTAATAGGGGTCGCTCACTACACAACAACCCCCAGCAATGGAGACAGACATTCATGCTTAGCAGCAGCAGCAGCAGCAGCAGCAGCAGCAGCAGCAGCAGCAGCAGCAGCAGCAGCAGCAGCAGCAGCAGTGGACTGTAGGAGAGGATATCTCTGGTCTCCCTGGGGCAGCATTCTGAAAAGCCTTATGCAGCACACTGCATGCCAATCGTTTGGTGAGGTAATGGGGGATATGTTTTCAGATGGTCTAACTTATGCTGTAGCTCATGTGAGAAAGACTGCAATCCACGTCTGGGCAGGGAATCAGGGGAAGCAGGCCTGCGAGGGGAAGTTAATGAGATGGAGTCTGCCTGCTATGCCTCCACGCAGGCCGTAAAGCGTGGCACATGGCAACGACTCGGCGAGGCTCACCTGGGTTACTCTCTGAAAATCTGCCGGACGTCTGTCGGCCAGACATAAGCTCAGTTGTGTCAAGGAGGCAAACTGATGCTGGAACATGATGGTAAAAGGGTATCGACAAAGCAGGGAAATGGGTCCTCCGCCTGCTTGCTTTATGAGCCCAAATGGAGCTGCTGCTGCTGCTGCTAAAGGGAATCGTATTCGGACTGAGCCGCTAGAAATTCAGTTTTGTCGGGTAAACGCTCGTGTCCAAACATCCTGACCAAACACTGATGCCTTATGGAGCGTCTAGCTAACACATGTGTGTTTGTGAATGAGTGTATGTGCCGTGATACCCTTTCCCTACACCGCCTGCCAATGTTAGAATGAGATAGCTCTTGGGTGACAGCCCTGATGCCATGGCAACACAGAAAACGTCAGTTTTGGGTGTGATGTAATCAGTGGCACATTTTCAGATCACCTTATATTATACAGGAAAAAAGCCCTTGGTAATTGGGGTGCTGTTTGAAGGCTGGAGCAGACTCATTGTGTGTCGGATATAAAGCAGGTTATGCACTCAGCTAATCGGAGACAATGTTTTCCCAGGGTTGTGCGTAATAAAACTAAATGACTTGATGTAGCTCTCTGATGTGAAATTATGTTTCAGGCAGACCAGCTTGTGTGTGTTTGTGTGTGTGTGTTTGTTTGTGTGTGCCAGGGGTACAGCATACTAAGCAGACCCCACTGCATCAATAGAAGTGCTGTTCATCAGCATTTACAACTCCCCCTTGCAATTCCAAGTGTTTTCCTTCACACGGGAAATTCTGTGATACCTTAGGTATCCCATGACAGGAGCGTCAGTCGACAAACAACAGTAGAAAACATATTTTAGATGCTGTCTTCTATCAAAGCAGGAGACTGAACGGGCCAAATTGAGATGCTGATCACTGTTTCTGGATCTAAATTCTTTCACCGTTGTGACGTGCCCTGATGTGAGAGGCTTATGACCTGGGATTTTCTTCCGGAAAGAGCGATGCCCGAACACCACCTCAGAATATCAATATGCCTCCTCATGTGAATCTTCTCTAGAGTATGGCTGTAACGCATGTAGACTGTCAAATCTACCATCTCACCTGCAGTTTAAGGTGCAGAAGTTTACGATAAAAGCTACATCTCTTAGGAGAAGAGCCTTAATATGGTAAGATAAGGAAAGCAGAAATGTAATACATGATCAAAATACATTGAGTCATTTTCACTCTTTCAAAGACACTGGATCTTGTTCTACCTCACACAGCAACACAATGGCTAAATAATGCATAATCTTCCCTCTTCTTATTGTGTTGTGCAATGAAAGGAACTCATATACACATCATCAGGTTAAATGAAATGATGTGAATGTCAAATAACCTCAAGTAAGTTTAAAATCCTAATAAAGGCACATCTTTAGCAAAGACAAACGGTTTTCTTGAGTAGAGTAAAAATTGGGGTCAGCGAATGTAGAGCCGGTCTGCAGAACAGCCTCTGTGCTGCTGAGGAACCGTATCACTTCTCTGATATCAGTGATAGGTACAGCACTTGATCTATATCACTCCGTGCATTAAATGATCAGTAAGAGCAAATAGAAGCAGCAACGTTAGGCGTGGGCCTGGTTTTTACAATGGTGCCTGAGGCACTCGTGAATAATGAGATATGTGATAATAACACTCGACACAAGACAAGGCCATCAGGTTTACCTCAACCCTTTTATGAAAATCACCATGATCACATTTCCACCTGTCTTCATCAGTCACCTGGCAACACGCCCCCCACCCCCCCTGCCCACACAGTCATTATCAATTGTGTTACTTAGGCTAATTTAGTCTTCATCACACCTTAATGACTGGTGTGCATCAGTTTAACCACAGCAAGCACATCACTGGATCATCGGTGCTGATAAAACAAACAACAACACAAAGAAACATCTTATCCTGCACGTATTCAGAGAGCTGGCTGGATGATGGCAACATTATGCATGAGTCTCACTTTCACCTGTAGGGAGGGGAAAAGCAGCAGAGAATGCAGCCAAGTGGATACTACAAATAAAATTGATATCTAATGGCGATGAGAAGCAATTGAGGCGATTTTTTTGACCTTGCGGTGCAGGTCCTGGGCTGGTGGAGCCACAACCCCTGTCACACGGAACCCTCTGAAGCCTTGCATATGGTCCTGAGAGAACTACTTCAAGTCAATATTGCGCCTCTTGGAAATACAGTCCCCCAAAAGAGTTGCCTCACTCAAATCGCAGCCTGTAAATGATAGAATTTACCTTGCCGATGAAACACCAAGCCAAGTCAGGGGAGGGTGGGTTGGAGCTGATTTCCTCTGGGAGCATTTCTGAGAGCGCCTTGCCAAAAATGGGACCGTCCGTGGTGATAATTCAGGTGTCCCGAAAACACGCGTCTTGGCTCCTATAACATGTGATGGCCTGTGGAACCAGCGATGCCCTTCAAGAAATCCATGGCCAGCATGTTAAAGGACGACTCCTCTGCGATCCGCTCACATCGGAGATATGTAACTCAGCTTCTCCCCTTTGGTAAAAAAAAAAAAATGGAAAACGCAGCCCAGAGGGGTCCCGTTGTGGCTGTGAGGCTGCAGCTGTGCGGGATCCGCGTCTACTGCGCATCCGCCTGTGTGCACCTCCAAGAAGAGAAAACGCCTTTGTAGCGGCAGGCTGCTTTAATATCTCCAGCGCTGTGTGTGTGAGTGACTGGTGCTGTGCTGAATCCAGCCAGATGTTCGTATCGCTTTCACGGGCTTTTGCTGGCGACGCAGGGCTCAGTGCGAGTTAATCCAGATTGAGTGAAAGGTTGCTGGCGCCCCCCTCCTCCACCTCCTGTGTCATCCACCGACCCGGCTCAATTTCTGACCAGAGGTGCTGTGCTCGGAATGTTAATCAGCGCGCACCGAGCTGCACATAGACCATTTGTGTGCATAGACAGATGCAGTGCCTCCTAGCCTTACAGGCAGGCATCATCATTTATTCATGTAATTGGACTGCACAAAACGCATAACATTCTATTAAGAAAAAGTAGGCACAGACATGTTTAGATGTGGAGAGAGGAGATTACACATACATGAGTCGGGCAATAACAAGGTTTAAACAACACGGTTATTGGAAATACATCCTTTAGGAAAACATGTGGTGCATCTGGTCTGGATAAAGACAACTATAGCACATATCTGAATAGGCCTGCATGTATTACATAGATTATTGGCAGGAAAATGTTGAGTTGGCTGAAAGTATAAGCCCTGCTCTTGGGTCTGCCCATCACTATCTGATGCAGTGATCCTGTGGCCTTTTGTGCAAGTTGGCAAAGTAAACAGTATATTTACATAAGTGTGTTATAGTACAGAGGCGCTGGAGACTTCTTGGACTCATATGGGGTTTTTTTATTCCCAAGAAGAATGACCGATATCTCCTGGGGCCTCCTGGCGCTGTGAAAAAGGTGCCTGTTGTCATCCACAGAATTACCCAGAGGATTTCTACTCCAGATCAATAGCTCCATCCAGAACAAGACATTTACTTGAGATCAATTGGACTAGTGGTTTAAGCATGGTAGCAAGAGTTGTTTACTCGGGCTGCAAATAACAAACATGTCTATCTGTAAAATATCAGGAAAGAGTAAAAAAATACCCATGCCAGATTCTCAAATCTAATGTGTTTTCCTGTTTAGTCAGTATTAAACACAAAGATATTCAATTAATTCATATTAAAAAATCTGAAAAGCACAACATCTCTATATATCACATTATATATATATAGCCTATTGTGATTTACATGAAAAATCACTTAAATTATAAATCAGTACAAATAAAGTATACATTTGGCAAGTGTTGCATCTCTGATTTGAACAGTTTATAATTTCATATTACTAATATTTAATCTCGAAAAAAACTCTTTCACTCATTTTTGCCACATGCACAAAAAACTACAATAACAGTTTCTTCACCAGCCGCAACAGCAGACAAGCACTTTTGCTGGTGGGAAGTGTTAATGTCAAGGCCTGCGAGTGTCTCAATCGAGTCATCAGGATCTGACAGTTGGTGGAATGAAGTGACACTGACATGACTTGTTTTTTCCTGCACTTTACTGTAATGTGATTCATGTCTTTCTCTCTCGCTGACGCATGTCATCCAGGAACTGCTGGTAGGTGAGATTGTCCGCCCAATCACCTGTCCTGCTCTTTATTTCCAAGAACAAGCCCCTGCTGTCCCTTCGAGGGTCAGCGACGCTGTGACTCCACGGGGCCTCTGTGATCCCCAGAAGCTCGCGAACACCAGCACAGATGACCTGCGGGGCACAGCAGGGTTGAGTTCTTTGATCAAGTGTGTTTGCACCCATATTTAACGAGGTGTTCCCACTGAGAGTCAATGTGTCTAGTCTTTCGAGGATATTTCAGAAAGATTGTGGTATCATGGGAAGACAGGTTAAAAGGTCACACTCCCAGAAGCATGAAAGCATGAAAGGATGAACATCTCAACTCAATAGAGCTTACAATCATTTACTGGAGCTATTTCATTATCAGTTCAAACTCACCCAGAGAGACATGTTGTTTTTGTCTTTTTTGGTTTGATAGATAAACATGCTTTAAGCCAATTTAGCTCCGACCTCAGGGAGAAAAACAGTAGCTTTTACTGTGTGTGATACAGAGGATCTGAGGCGCTGGTGGCAGGATGCTGTGTTACATCACACAACTTTAATTGGATGTCACATTGTTTAAAGAACGAGTGTTAAAGGTCCAAATGGAATGTGTGAGTGAGTTGGCATGACACCAGATTCAATGTACAGTCCACTTAGTGGAGAGATATTTGAATACAATTGAGGTGGCAACTCACAATTATTTCAGTTATTGGTTAACCTTGTTGTTGTTTTTCTTCTTAGTTAAAGGCCATGACAGAAGTTGCTGGATTGATGGTCAGCAAATGCTTGGGATTTTTTATTTAAGAATTAGGCTTTGAATCAATAAAGCCAAATTGTTTCAGCAACAGCAAATAAGAGTATTTTTTACATTGCCATCATTATCTTGGTGCCCCACAGCCTGTTAAACCTGCCTTGATCATTGTTACTTTGATATAACAAGTCTCCAATATCAATTTAACAATCAGGCTCTTCTGAAATAAAAAAGAACTGAGTTTCTGACTTTGAAATACCTTCATATCTTTAAAATCTGTGATTCCAAGTCTTGGCAAGTAGATGCAATTTACATAAATGAGCTTTCTTCCAGTGATGAGGTTCTCTGTGAAACATGCCTGCAACAGAAATGTATAATGAGGTTATGTGAAGTTTGGAGAAGGGAAATATGACATAGGGAGCTGGGAGGCTCATATTCAGCAATTCGCCTGTCTAGTCAGGCGAGTTGGTTACCTACTTTGTATTGTGGGAATCCTAAAGACTCAATCCATCTTGCAACATCTTGACAACTCCAGTGAAGGGACTCCATGTTGCCTGTAAGCATGTTGCTATGGAAACTGTTACCTGTTACTACTCACTAGGTGTTATTACGCGTTTCTATCACAAAATATATAATTTTGAAAATAAGTAAGAAAACTAGGTCTAATTTCTTACCCCGGAGTTACAGAAGTAGCAGAGACAACTCCAAACCGTGTTTATGGGAACAGCCAATCAGCTTTTTGTAATGTAGGGCGGTTGGTGAATTGCGCACAGTGATTGGTTTTTAAATCAAGTCTGTCCCGCCCACACTGAACGGCAACAACGAATGACCGCCACGCGTAGATTCCACAGATCAGCAAACAATGTGCGCTGGTGAGAGTCAATCACTTCCGCACTGGTAGTGTTTTGTAGATCGTATGAAAAGCATCATTGTATCCCTCCGCTCTGTCCTCTGCAACAATCCTGCTAGCTTAAGTTCTCTCTGTCTTTTGGGTCGTTTGAAGGGCTTCGGAGCAGGAAAAGAGACCACAAACACAAACACATAATGGCGTCAATTATCCTCCGGACCGTTTTGAACAAGAAGGTAAAACACAGTCATGCTAATGTTGGACAAACATTTGCTTTTATTGGACGCTTATGCAACTCAAAATAGCTAACAATCTGGACTGCTAGCTAACAAAGTCGTTTCACACATGCACGTTGCACAGCCCACTGCTCTTTTGCAAGCATTTAACTTATTAGAACTTGAACAATGAGTTGAATACCAAATTAAGTTAATTAATAGTGTTTTAATTATTGCAGGTGACTCTCCAGATGGGTCGCATGTGTTACTCCTCAGTGGTAAGTCACCCCTCACCAGCTTTCATAACTCAGCAATGAGTCAATTCATGTTTTGTGTCCTGCACACGACACACTTCTTTCCACATGCCACGTGTTCTTGCGTTATGTAGTTAACTTAAAGTAGATGCATATTGTCATTTAAATAAGTAACGTGTTTTTACAAATGTTTGCACAGTGTGTGAAATAACGACACACACATTGACGTGTTTTTGTGCCATGAAACTCCTAATTGAGCTGAGAGTGAGACGCATCCATTTATCCATAATAACCTTCAAGACTATCGTCAGAATAAAACTGGATTGTAACCAACATTTCAAAATACACACACACTGGTCCAGTCCATTTATCAGTCTGGTTCTACAGGATGTCTTCTGCTGTTATTTTATTCTTTGTAAGGTGTTACTCTGTTAATAGGAAATCTGAGAATTATGACATTAAAAGAACCCTATTATGCTTTTGGGTTTTTTTCCCCTTTCCTGTAGTGTGTTATATGGCTTTTTGTAAATGGTCTGCAAAGGCTAAAATCACACTGCACTTTCCCTACCATATTGATATCACTATGTAACACCCGCGCTTCTATTGGCTACTAGCGCTCCAACACATTGTACGTGATAGGCTAAGGGGGCAGGACATCTCTAAGCGGTTAACCAATCGCAACAGAGCTGGCCAGTTAACCAATCAGAGCAGACTGGGCTCTTGTTTCAGACGGAGGGTGAAACGAGGTGCTGCAGCACAGGCAGTATGAGAAAAATAAAGAGCTTTTTGAACATTAAAGCATGGAGACATGTCACAGTGGAGGCATAAAATACTATTATGTAACCTTAAAATGAGAATAATAGGTCCCCCTTTAACAAAAAAACCGACATGTGGTTGTTAACCTAAGGATTTAAGTTAAGTCATTAATCCTTAGGCCACGTTTACACGGAGACGAAAAAACAAACTTTAGTCGATATCAAAAAAGTCTTCCGTCCACACGGAATCGGCTCAAGAAACGTGTCCGCGAAGAAGACCCCCGAGCATGGTTGCCATGGTTGCCTGGTTGCCCTTTTGTTTATTCTCCGCGGTGGATTTAGCAACATGTAGTTCATGTATTTCTCCATGTCCACTTGTTGCTGATGGTTGTGGTAGAGGAGCTGTAGATTTTGCACTAACATCTGTAGCATGGTCAGTAGCATCTGGAGCACGAAAGCAACCCTGTGATCTGCCATTGTTGTTATTGTTGGCGAAACACATCAGCAATGATTCGGGGGTGAGCAGCAGAGGTGGGGAGAGGCGGGGCTATGGCTTCATTGTTATCAGGAAATGATCATACACACGGAGCCGTTTGGCCCCCCAGTGCGTTCCGTCCGCAGAACTACCCACCTTCGGAGCCGTTATCGTTTGAGGGCTCCGTTTCCGCGGTTCTGTTACGGCCTCGTGTGGACGAACCTTCCATACGTTGGAGAACTGTAGCGGATACAACCCGTTTAGTCTCCGTGTAAACGTGGCCTTAGAGGGGTATTTAAACCTTTTTTTTTAGAAGCTACTAGTAGCATTGAATATTCATTGTCAAATAAAAAATAAGCTGAACCATGGAGACCCTACATATTCATTATCTATTTCCTCATGCTATAATACATACAAACTATACAAAACATGCCCTAACCTTTATACTTGCATTTAGTATAAAATAAATCAAGATACTGATTTTTATGACCAAGGTTATGTATATTAGACCCTCCAGAAAAACGCGGGCAAAAATCTTTGATTATGCGATCAAACATGCGGGGTTTTATGTGATTTTAAGCGGTGAAATTGCGGAAATATGCTAAATAGGCGGAAAGTTGAGAAATATGCGGAAAAAATAAATATTGGGCTGTCTTATTTATTTATTCTCTCTCACACACAACCTGCCACTAACGTTAAACCCCTTTACTATTCAATTAAACACATTAAATGTTTATTTATTGTAAAAGCAATTGGGCTATTTTAATCTCTCGCTCACACACACACACACACACACACACACACACACACACACACACACACACACACACACACACACACACACACACACACCACACACACACACTTCTCCGCCTCATTCTGTTTTCATTTACTTGTTCGTTATCTGACCAGCTTAAATCTTGTAGGCTTCTCACCTCGTTTCTTGTAGCCCTCGAAAGGGTTTTGGAGGTTGATGCCTCGGTGAACGTGAGTTGTTTGGCTTTCTTGTTCGCAGCAGCAGAAAGCATTTTCGAATGTTTGAATGAATCAAAGTGGGTCGTCACCGTGGATTTTCTCAAATGCTCCAACACACAGTTGCACGGGGTGCAGAATAGTTTCCCCCCACTTTCGTGCAAAACATCGGGGTACTGCTTTGCCCGGTCTTTAGCAGAAATGTTCGTCGGTAAATGAGATGGATACGATTTTTTCATCTTGGTGTTTTCTCTCTCGTGTGAGCTCCACAAGTTCACTCTACGGTGTTGTTTACCTTCTGTGATGCCCGAGCTGATGACGTCGCGTCATCATCATCATCACTTCACTTAAAGACGAGTTCACTTTTTTTTCTCAACTTTGTGTGGAAAAATGCGGGGATTATGCGGGCTTTTGATAAATATGCGGCCTTTTAAAAATCTGCGCCATTTTGCTGATTATGCGGTAAATTCTGCAATCGCAGAATCGCGCTTTTCTGGAGGGTCTAGTATATGCCATCGGATGTCATTCAAACTCCAACTAACAACTTTCTACAAAGAAAGCTAATATTTTTTATATGTTCAGTTATTTGTGGGTAAATTCAAAAAGCAAGTGTTTTGATGTCGTAGAATGCACCCTGATTTATTTTAGTGCCCATAATGGTTCTAATTTTTTTGTATGTAGGCGTTGTACTCAAAACATGCTTTGGAATTAGTGTGTCTTCTAGTTTGTGATTGTGAACCGCTTATGTAACTTAAGCTCAGAAACGTATCATGAAGGAATCATATATGGTATAACATTAAAATGAACTACTCACCCAACCCTGTGCATAGCAAACGTAGAGATCTAACACTTTAGAATGTCTCTTTATGCTGTAGCACAGATGTCCTTAATGAACTGAGTAGTGATGTAAGCAGATAGGTTGGGATTTAACCATATGCTCTCTGATCCTCTAGCCCACCACCAAGCTGCTCATCGATGGCAAGTTCATTGAGTCCAAAACCTCTGAATGGCTCGACATTCACAACCCTGTAAGTATTCATAGATGAATTATATCCAACCTGTTACAAGGCTGCAGCAACATGAGCTCTCCTAAAAACTGGTTGCAAATAACTAGGGCAACTCTGTAGTAGTAACTTATGAACATTGGGGAGAGGAAATGTCTTGCCAGTTTCTAGGAAATGAAAGCCCAGTATTCACAGTTTTATATCCTTCAAAAGTCCAGCTGCTGTAGTAAAGCTTGACAAGTATAAGCCTCTAGCAAGGCAGTGATGGCTGATTATTGCATGCAATGTACTTTCATCACAAAAATAAATTAATATTGATGGTTTATGTAAAACCAATGATTGACTTTCCCTGCTTGTCAAGTTGTTTTTACGGACTGTCTCCACAGGCCACTAATGAGGTGGTGGGACGCGTTCCCAAAGCCACCCAGGAGGAGATGCTGGCAGCTGTGGACTCGTGCTCCAGAGCCTACAGACCCTGGTCAGACACCTCCATCCTCAGCAGGCAACAGATCTTCCTGCGCTACCAGCAGCTCATCAAGGATAACATCGTATGGACATTTGTCACTTCTCCTTTTTCAACTTTGACCAAAAATGAGTGCAGGAAGGAGTCCTAAACCCGGAAATGACATAGCATTTAAGCACTTCCGGGCTCTCTTGTTTCGAGTTTTTGTTAGATTGCCAAAATAAGGTCTGTGGTTAAAACAGCTTACAAGTTTTGTTCTATGCAATAAAATACGTCAGTAAACAACCGATTAGTGAACGTCTAAAGCATTTACGTGTCTTTAAAAACAACAGTTGCTAACAAGTGGCTAAATGACACTACTAAATGTCGTACATGAGTTTGCCTTTAGCTTAGCGGTGGTATAACGGAAAGTTACTCGACCGTCATGTAGTTTGTTTATAGCCTAACGTTACCTTTTTACTCATGGCAATTAAATTACGCTTCAACTATTATATAAGTGGTGTTTATAGGTCGATATTATTCTGCTGAACAAAAAGTGTAAGTATCATAAAGGTTTCTGAACCCCAGATCTTATTTTCTGCAGTATTCCAAAATCCAATTTAAAAATCCCATTGCTTTGAGTTAAGAGAGCCCTTGCAATGCTGACTTCCGGGTCGGCCTTAAATAAATAATCAATGCATCACTTTTGCATCTCAATTTTACAATTCGTCTTACCCGCAAGGACTTGTTTTTTTTGTCTCTTTTCTTATGATTTGAACTAAAGTAACCTGTTTTCTCTTTTTAATATTCCAGAAAGAGCTGGCTAAATTGATCACCTTGGAGCAGGGCAAAACCCTGGCTGATGCAGAGGGAGATGTATATAGGGGACTCCGTAAGTAACGCGTAGACTTCCCAGTGTGCTATTGGGTTTTGATATCCTGATTAGAGTGCCTGCGGTGAATATATAGCGGGGATCCAATTCCACTGTTGAAACTGTTGTCCATAGTATCCGTGTCTCCTGATGAAAAGTCTGTATCTTTGGCAACCCTTTATTCCATCGCCTGGATGAAAGTCTGATACTAAGTGGCTGCAGGGTGTCAATTATTTGGGTGTAACCAGACACTTCCTGCCAAAGCAACTTTGACTTTTAAATGAATAATGGAGTAAGGGTTCCATTTTGGCCATATACTTAGAAGCTTACGCTGCTTTTCAAGAGGATTTCACAATGTCCAATTATAACAAAACAAGGGTTAAGGGAACAGTTTCCCTGCAGCATCGCATTGTTAAGTCCTGTTGTTACAGTGCGACTGCCTGCTTTATGTAAAGCACTTTGCAGGAACTGCTGTTAGTTGCATGCTATAATAAGATAATTTATGCAGTTCTCCTCATTCAGGTGCTCTAGTTCACTTTGGCAGACCTGCATCAACACAAATCCTGTTGAGAAATTAAGAGCCACGCTCACTCACACATAAAGCAGATATGTTTTTGTTATTACAAGACGGAGCTGCCAAAGTATTTCTTGTACTTGGGACAGCTCCCAGTTTTGAGATGCCGAGTTAATCTGGCATGCTAATTTAGAACGTATCAGCTGAAAGACAGGCTACAGATGCAGGTTCTGCCAGAATTAGACATTCCATTTACAATACTGGGAAACAATAGTGCTCAAAGTTTTCACAAGTTCTATTAGTTTACTTGCACGAAAAAATATAACTGAACAGTTCCTATTCATAAGATCCCGATGTGGATCACATTTTAGTTGTGTTATAACAGTGTAATAATGATGTACCATAGGTGTAATGCAGGTGCAATAATGGTTTAATGTAGAAAATAGTAATCAATTAATTGTCCCAAATATTTAAAAGTGATTGCCCTTTTTAGGGTTAACTAACTAGGGTTGCTATTTCAATTTTCAAAGATGGATCAATTAGTTTATTGTGTATTTGTTTTTCAATAAACATTTGATTGAGTAAAGGTTAAGGAGAAAATATTACAAATGATACTTTTTACCCATTCGTACACACAGGCCTAAAACAAACCCCTGTGTTTTTTATGTATTTCATATCTGTATATCTCTACACATGTTGTTGGTTTACTTCATCCTCGCTCCTCATTTCCTCCTCCCAGAGGTTGTTGAGTATGCCTGCAGCATTCCCTCCCTCATGCTGGGCGAGACGTTACCCTCCGTCACCAAAGACATGGACATCTTCACCTACCGCCTGCCAATCGGAGTGTGCGCCGGCATCGCTCCGTTTAACTTCCCCGCTATGATTCCTCTGTGGATGTTCCCCATCGGCATGGTCTGCGGCAACACCTACCTGATGAAGCCCTCTGAACGCGTCCCAGGGTGCACTATGCTCCTGGCAAAACTGCTCCAAGACGCCGGAGTGCCAGATGGTACCCTGAACATCATCCACGGCGAGCACGCAGGTGAGACTCTGAGATCTGTGTGTTATTCAATCTAATCATAGACCCCCTGGCAATATGTAGATGGGACATTTCCATATTATGTGCAGCTTATATCGGTAAGTAATTCCCGAGTGTTTGAGGATTTAAATCCCTCTATCCGAGACCTTTCTGCTCTTATTTTATGCCTTACGGTTGCAGCACAGATGAAGAAGAGTGGATTTACAGTATCAGATTGTGTCTTTGTGCAGCGGTGAACTTCATCTGTGACCACCCGGCCATCAAAGCCATCAGCTTTGTGGGCTCCAACCCGGCCGGAGAGCACATCTACGAGCGGGGATCCAAGAACGGCAAGAGAGTGCAGTCCAACATGGTACACTAAACCCTCATGGGGCTCAAGTTGTTTTTCATGATAACCCATTTATAACACTGTCGTAAAAGACGGCATATATGGAGCACACATAATAACCAGTCTGTTACCAAGACGACAGCTTTGTTCTTGGCTGTCAATCACTGATGCTTGTTACATATGTGCTTAGCACTCCATGTAAGAAGATTCCTTCAAAAACATGTCCTACATTTCTCATTCCAGGGTGCCAAGAACCATGGTGTGGTGATGCCTGATGCCAACAAAGAGAACACCATCAACCAGCTGGTGGGGGCTGCGTTCGGAGCAGCTGGCCAGCGCTGTATGGCTCTCTCCACCGCCATCTTTGTAGGGGAGTCTCGCGACTGGCTCCCAGAGCTGGTGGAGCGCTCCAAATCCCTGCGCGTCAACGCAGGTAACTTCATTGGAAACTGTGTCAGCGCAAAAAAGTGTCTTTGATACTATTTGTTCTGTTCTTGTTTGAAATGCAAATCAAAAGGCAAACCATTTTAACATGATACTGCCCTTTTTTGTGTCGTGAAGGTGATCAGCCTGGAGCCGATGTGGGTCCCCTGATCTCTCCTAAAGCCAAAGTCAGGGTGGAGTCTTTGATCCAGAGCGGGGTGGATGAGGGAGCCAAGCTGCTGCTGGACGGGAGGAACACCAACGTCAAGGGATATGAAAATGGGAACTTTGTGGGACCCACCATCCTGAGCGGTGTTTTGGTGAGATTTGGCAAAGGATGCAACATGGCTGCCTTTTTTTCTGTTAAAGTTATATGATAAAATACACCGTCCCATTATCCCAGCATGACATTTTGTAAGTTATAAGAACATTTAAATAAAGAGGAGTTTAATAGGAGCTTAAGGAATTCAGTGTAAAAACCTCTTCCTACTCCTCTTCATGTGTTGATAAAACATCCTAAAGTCTGCACACGCTGGCGTATTATATACTCTCAATGATGCCTTCAGGAGTTGTCGTGGCAGATGATTTTAGATGCTGGACGAAACTCTGTAATCATTCTGCTGCTCCTTCCAGCCGACCATGAAGTGCTACACAGAGGAGATCTTCGGACCGGTGCTTGTTGTCCTGGAGGCGGACACTCTTGACGAAGCGATTACTTTAATCAACAATAATCCCTACGGCAACGGCACGGCCATCTTCACCACCAACGGAGCCACAGCGCGTAAATACACACACGAGGTGGACGTTGGCCAGGTGAGAGATGCCTCCTGTATAAAAGGACACTAGAGATCGATTCACACTCTTAACAGACCACTTTTTTCTGTCTGATTTAAAAAAGACGGTCACCTTTCCTGTTGTTATTTCAGTCCTCAGTGAGTCACCTTTGTGAGAGTAAACCGTTAAGTGGGTGGTATTCTGTTTTGGAAAACAGGAAACGGGCATGGAGTCAATTGTTTTTATATAAAGTGTGAATATTTATTGGATCATCTTGATGGCTCAAAATAAAGTGTGATACAGAAGTCATGAAGGTGAAACACCCAATTCAGATTGTTCTCACAGATCATGATTGTGTCGCCCAATGTGTCAAACCAAGTTTCACGCATTTTTTTTTAGCCATATAAAGAATAGTCTCACCATTTTTAAAGTCCATTTCAAAACATTATGCAAATGCTCATATGTACATTTTAAGAGTTTTTCCTTACAGTCAGCCCATCTCTTCCATTAAGGCTTGTTAGGAAGGACATTTGTGATGGGGTCTATTTAAATAAGGATGGACTACATCAGGCAGAAACCTTTAATGGGCATTTGCGTAATTTGCACCCCCAACTAGTCTAATTTGTAGCGCCAAGGTTTCACAATGAACCGAATATATTTTGACGCTTCTCGACGTGTGGACTTGCTGACCCTTATCCTGTACTCAAAAACGGATTATGTCTAGTTTACCATGCGTTCTTGGGTGCCCATTTTAAAAAAGAGTCATCAGAATGAACATTAATTCAATGTGTTTATTGTCACAGTTAAAAACTATAAAACGGTTTGACTTTGACTCTGTACACTGTAATCAAAGAATAACACCTGGCTGTTAAAAATCCTGTTTCCATTGTACCCCAGAGCAGTTTTGATTGGTTATTAATGTGTGTATGCTTTACTTTACAGATTGGTGTGAACGTGCCCATCCCTGTCCCCCTGCCCATGTTCTCCTTCACTGGCTCCAGAGGCTCATTCAGAGGAGACACCAACTTCTATGGCAAGCAGGTAAACAACTAAAGCAGTCTGTCATGTGTAAGATCGTTAAAATAAAAAATAAAAAAATACACATGTTCTCTGTCCCTTTACCACCAGGGCATCTCGTTCTACACTCAGATCAAGACTGTGACGTCGCAGTGGAAGGCTGAAGACGCCACTGTGACGAGCCCAGCTGTTACCATGCCAACCATGGGGCGCTAAGATGACAGCACATCTGGCATAACCATCAGTGACTTCTCAAACGCCTTGACAAGAAGCCTGTGGCGGGGATTGGGAAAAAAAAGTATTACATGTCCTTTTTTGAGAAATGTTCACTGGGAATTTTAGTTCGTGATTGTTTTAACTTTTGACATTGGGGACAATGTTGTTGCACAAACACACAAAAATGCAAATTACACCTCGTAGGCAGAATATGAGCTGCAATGAATGGTGCTGTGAGTCTCTTTATGGGTTTGTCAATGTTCTATCATGGGACGTATGTACTCTGGTGTCATATTTCTTAAAACATACAGTAGAAATGAAAAGGATCACGCGTTCTTCCTTTAAACAGTCTGCAAATGTCTTCCACCATTATCCTCTGTGGTTGTTTTAGCTAGTTCTGTTTATCAGAGCGTTATGTAGATACTTGAAAAGTAGGTTAAGGTCAAGCCATTGATACACTAGAACGAGAGCTCTGTAAAACTGAAATAATGGTTGTGGTTCTTGTCCCTCTAAATGTGTATCCTACTGTCCAGTGTAGGCACTAACGTGTGTTTTCTGTCTGTTGATTTTGTACTCTATTGTCAAAGTCATATTTTTTAAAGGTATACAAGATCAAATGTAAGTGTTTTACAATTACATGACTTGAACTTGATATTCCCTATAAACCATTGTGATGAAATGGTATGTGCTGGACATATTTTCATCTGAAGCATTTAAACTTTTCTTCTTGATTTTATAGGTCTGGAGGTTAAAGATTGAGAGATGACAGCTAGCGGTTTTTAGAATGAAGTTAAATGTAAATAAAGACACTGAACGGACAAAATCATTCCCTTTTTTTTATAATTCTGAAGGGATCATCTCAAATAATGCCTAATGAATTTCACAGATGAACAGTATTTTGAATTGAACTATTTTTTCTTTAGTTGAGTAACTTTGTGTTACGATACATTTGCTTAATATATTCATATTTTTACTTTACGTTTACTCTGCTACATTTCACAGTGAAATAATAAATTTTTACTCCAATACATTTATTTGATATATTTAGAGATTAACATTATTAATAACATAACATTTTTATCAAATAAAACATATTTACAGTATATGATAGATAAAGCTTCACAACAGTATATGAAGCAATACAAATTAGCCCCACCTTTACAAATAATGGATTATTTAATCTAAAAATATTATTGTTGAATTGGTGTCAAGCTATGTTGAAATTGTTATGCTTTTACTTTAGTTACATTTTGAATGCTGGGCTTTTTGTTTGAACAATACTTCTCTACTGGTATTGCTACTTTTACTGAAGTTTATGATGACTTCTTTCAGCACTGGAGATGATGCTCCTGCTGGCAGACCCATTGACACAACCGCCTCTGTGTTTTCCTTTGAAGGCTCTTTTCTTCTACTCAGCATGTTTGACTCTTGACATCCGTGAGCACTGCGCGAGACCACTTCATCACTACACTGCTGACGTCATGATGACATGTCAGCTGCGAGACGAGTAGTCGGACATCATGGTGAGCTCGGACTGTGTTTAAAGTTAATGAAATACTGCGATACGTGACATACACACTTCTTTTTTAATGTGTTTTAATCGTTTTCTCTGCTTTTTTCGAGTTTAAGCTTTCGGTTCTTCGAACCGAAACTGTAACGTCACGTGACACGCGAGTCTGTTAGCTAACTAGCCGAGTAGCCAACTTCACGGGCTAGCTTTCACTAACCTAGCACCGTCTATTTCAATTGTTAATGAGTATCTAAGCTAGCTGTTCAGAATTATATTGCACAGTCTATTGACACTAAAAGTAGGTGTATTTGGAATACAAATGTATCAAGCGGAGAAAAGCAGAAATAATGTATACAGTCTATCAATGACATTGGTAAACTACTTAGTGGTGTACATTGTTAAGGGGCGTGTACTTTACTCATATTTCCATGTGTTGCTACTTTGTACGTCTTCTACTCAACTACAATTCAGAGGTAGTCCTGTACTTGTACACCACTTCATTCACTTTGCAGATTTGGATTAATGATGTGAAATATAACACTTAAATAAGACTTTACACCTGGAGTAAATTCACAAGCTACCCTGCAGTATACCAAGTCATTAAAATTAGCTGCACCTTTACCAGCTTCGATAACACTTTAATGCATCAATATCAAAACATATTATATTATTCGGAAATGGGTCAATTTGCTGTACCTTTTTTTCATGCCACAGTGAAAAAATGTCTTGACTTTGAGCTCACAGTCTCGTTAGCGAGTTGTTGCAATAACTGAACTAGATGCAGGTTTTCTTCTCCAAGGCTGACACACTTTCCTTCCTTTGCTCTGCCTCCCAGGATACTGCCCACTCTGCACCACATACTTACATTAAAGGTCATTATGGCCATTTCTACTGATCATAATTCCATGGTTGAGGTCTACTAGAATAGATTTACATTGTTCAATGTTCCAAACTCACATTGGTTTCTCATACAGCATCTCTGTATAGTATGTGTATTCACTCTCTGTCCTAAACGGCTTGTTGGAGCTCCCCCCCCCCACCCCCCTCCCTATGAGCCCACTGTGCTCTGATTGGTCAGCTCGCCCACTCTGTTCTGATGACCACCAACGTTACAGAGGAACATCAGTGATTATGTGTTACAATGGCGTTAGCAACCAGAAAATGACACCAGTAATGACAAACATGAGAATGCTGCGTGGGGTCTGGGTGCCGGTTGGCGGGACGTTGCGGGGCTCGCTGCTGTGAGGAGCGGACAGTGTGAGCCGGTGTCGTTTCCTGGTTGCTGCGTGGGGTCTGCGAGACAGCGAGACATCGTCATCCTGAACTCAGCCTCAGGATGCGGGAAGGGGAGGTGCTGAGGGGGCTGCAGCACCCCCATCTGCGAGGCTCCACTAGCACCCGCACCCCCAAACGCGGTGCACCTATAGTGTAAGCACGCCACATTTTTGCCGCTGCTAGACTCCACTAGCACCCCCCCAGCGCGTCACAGTTTTGCCACTGAGAGTGTGTGTGTGTGAGGAGCTCCACTGGACCAATCCGCGGAGCCGCTACGTCACAGTGACCCTTACGTTACAGTGACCAGGAAGAAAAAAATGGAAAAGGAGAAATCTCCAACGAGGCGTTCTGGGTCAGCATAGACAGGTCTTTTCTATGTTAGAGTTTTACTCACTACAGGGTGTACTTTGAGGGTTTGTGACTGCGTGAAAAGCTACATAACACACAAGGGGACGGGTAATAACCGGAAAAGCATGACATGCGGGACCTTTAATACAAGCCACTGTGGACCTGAGTGAAAACATATTCCACTAAGTTCCCCCTGCCAGACCAGTGAAGATTTTAATAAATGCTCTCACATGTTGAGATGTGACGCCTCGTATGATGAGATGGAGGACAAGTTCAGGTTTAGACATAACTACTTAAGAGGCGAGCAGCTGGTGCATTTTCATCTTTTCTAGCGGAGTGATGATTTAAATAATCATATATCAACATGACCTCATATTTTCACACAAAGGAGCATGCAGTATTTGCAATATAGGCATACAATAAAACCATGAGGAGTGTATCCAGGCCCGGTTCCAGAACAAAATGACTCGGGGTGCATCTGAGATTAGAGAGGGTGCAGTGGTAAAGTGCTATTTTTATAAGTGGGGAGTGGACCTAACACCCGGGGTCCTCACCTCCTCTAGGGGGGTCCGGGGGCATGCTCCCCCGGGAAGATTATTATTTTTTTAAATATTGAAGTTAAAAGCATCAATCTGGTACACTTTGAGAGCAAAATGAAGAGATCTATGTGCTCTTTGCTTGATTCATGCCTTCCCAGTCCCTTATCATGTAGCCTATAAGAGCATGGCGCCAGTTGTTGTAGCCAGTTGTGGTGAAGGCTGTAGAGGAAACTTCTGTGTAGCAATGCAGTGGGAGTCACCGACTCATGAAGGAGACACGGCAAGAGCAGGAGCTTTGATGTCAAACACTGATGGTTTATTTGGAGCTTCGGCCGGAGAATTCACAAAACAAGTCCTAGAGCCAGAGGTTCTGACTGCACGGGAGAGTTGCCACGTCAATTCTGGAGCGCCTCTCTCTCGTTAGCACTGGTTTCGCAGAGAGTAATCAACATATTTGAGAAGATAGCCTAAACAGTTGGGAACACTGAGTTACTTGCGTCTGACACTTATGGCCTCGAAGATTTCACACCTTGGAGTCCACAAACACAGAGAAGGAAGTGTCCCAGTGTACCCACAACAATAAACCATCTGTGACCTAGGGTTGCCCGGTCATAGAATGGGAACAACACCATTATGGCTAAAGCAGCCTATATCTCCTTAAAGGAGATAACAGACGTCAGGGTTGGTCATCCATCATTGACTGCTGTGTAAGCACCTTGCAGATGACGAACGCGCAGCGGCACAGGTCACGCACACCTGACATAATAACGTTACTTACCGTTTAAATTGACCAAATAAATGCAGCAGACAATGTTATTTAACCACAATTACAATTTATTTTATTTCAACTAAATTCTTCTTCTTCTTCTTCTTCTTCTTCTTCTTCTTCTTCTTCTTCTTCTTCTTCTTCTTACTATTACTATTACTATTACTATTATCATTATTATATATGTAATATATTTCACTTTTTCTTTTCACTTTTTTTTTTTCAAATGAGGGGGCATAACGACTCAACTGACTCACCCTTATGCATCCCCGTAGAACCGGGCCTGAGTGTATCTAAAGAAGATGACTCTTCTGTATGGATGCCACTTAGCTTCTGAAACATTTCAGTGATTAATTAATAATGAATAATTAAGGGTCAGAACAGAGGCTCAGTTATTAGACAGTCCTTTAACTGCAAATTAATTTCCATACATTTTTGTTAATAATAGCGCCCAATAAAAGCTTGAAACTGAATTTAACTAGAACTGTCAGGCAGTAAAATGTATTGTATGAAAATGTCTGATATTTCTCCATGAAAGCAGAGAGACCGTGCCTGAGCAGGCGTCTCCCGCGGAGCACTGCCTGACTGAAGCTTTGAAGAAATCATAATTCCTCACATTGCTTGAGTTGCCTGTATTTATCGGAGATGAGAGGATTACATTCCACTACATTAAGTCCAACACAGTGTTGTGATGTTTCCTGAGGTCTCTACAGGAGTCGACTTAGCAGGCAGAGAGGTGGATTTTGGGCTACGTCTCTGCGGTTGCTTAGAGGTCTGGCGGGGTGTGGTCTAGCATAAATAACACTCCTGCTCGTCAGGCTGTAATTGAACACCTAGCAAATTGGTCAGCAGAAGTTTGAGCTAAACAGTTGAATAGCATTTAATAGAATAGCTGCTTTGACACGAGGACCTCAAATATTGTTCTTCTGTTGATCCTCCAGAGAGAAGATGACACCCGCCGGGTCACTTCTCCTCCTGCTCCTGCTCTCTGTTGTTCACCTGAGCCCGGCCAAGGTCAGGATCTCTCTCCTGGATCTGACCCACAGCATGGGGGGCCTCCTGCCCAGCCTCAGCCGGCCCGCCAACCACAGCCGCATCTTCTATTCGGTGATGTTTGATGCAGGGAGCACAGGGACACGCATCCACGTCTATACCTTCATCCATGGCGGGTCAGGTAATAACACACACATTACTCCATTTATCTGTGATTACTCTGCTGTTTCACTCGTGTTATCCTGTCAGCATCCCGGCTGAGAGGCAGTTTAATTCATCGTATTTACTGCAGTCAGGGTGTAATGTGTTTACATGGCCAGTGATCAATTGATTTACAAGGCAAACAGCTGAGTAACAAGCCGATATGTTGGCTCTTCCTCCTCTCCTCGTCTCCCCCTCTCTCCTCACAGCTTCAGTAAACCTGCTCCTCGGGGCACAGAGGCTATACTTGAATTAATTTAATTTGAGCGGAATAATCCTATTTTGCCAGATTCAAGCCAACATGCCTCATTTATTTTGAATGAAGGGATATATTCTTCATATGTATGCTAAGCAGATTTAGGCCACGTAAGGCTTTTAATAGCGGCTGTATATTTGATGTGGGCGGATCTTGTATCTTTTTAGAGGAGCTGCCTGTTTTGGACAATGAGATGTTCCATTCCATAAAGCCTGGTTTGTCCGCGTATGCTGACTCCCCAGAGATGGTGAGTTCATTGTCAAATCAGATCAATTCTATTGAGCTGAAGGAAAGGTCCTTCCTCCCTGCATTGTATTCAGACACACTGCCAAAGCCAACAATGACAAACAAGTGAATATTCAGCCTGATATGTAACACTTCAGTGTTTTCTCAACTTTGACAGCCTGTGGTCCGACGAGTCCTGAGCTGTAGTGAGCATCGGTGGGGGAATGTAAAGTACAATTACTCAAGTACTGTACTTAAGTACAATAGTGAGGTACTTGTACTTTCCTATACAATATTTTCATTTAATGCTACTTCCTACATTTACTCCCCTACATTTTAGAAGCCAATATTTGACTTGTACTATACTCTACATTTATCCAACAATTTTAGTATAGAGATACAGATTATTAGACTTAAAAAAAACTAAACCAATTATTCATTGTTTTTATAAATAACTTAAAATATCCAGCAGCAGTATATAAAGTAGTTACTCCTCCACCAGCTGTGATGAAGACATTGAAATGCATTAAAAAAAGTTAATGCAGTGATTTTATATTTATACATTTAAAATATATGATATAAACAGTACTGTATATATGATGGTTCATCTTCCATAACAAGTACTTTTAGTACTTTAATTCTATTTTGATGCTGACACTTTTGTACTTTTACTTAAGTAGAATTTGTATGCAGGACTTTTGCTTGTAAAAAAGTATTTTAAACATTATGTTTATGCACATTTAATTAAGACGTCTTCCATCATACATCGCCTCATCTGCCTTCTCTCTCCTTGTCTGTTTTCTTTGTAGTCCCATTGTGTTCTGTCCCAGATTGTGTTTAGTGTTCCCCTCCCTTTATAAAAGCGTCCTTGACTATATGAAAGGCACTATATAAATGTAACAAATTCTTATGGTGAGTACTGTGTGTGTTTGACAGGCTGGACACACCGTCAGGATGTTGTTGAAGGTGGCTAAGAAGACGGTGCCTCGTCTGGAGTGGAAGAGAACCCCCCTGTTCCTCAGAGCCACGGCTGGACTTCGGCTTCTGTCCGCAGAGAGAGCCCGGCTGCTTTTGGAGCAGGTAAAATAATGCAGTAGCTCCGAGACATGACAGGCTGTTGAGCCCTCTGTAGAGGGGAGTGCAGTTCTTTATCATCAGGGAGTTGTAAGGCGCTCCATTGTCTGACATTCTCTCAGGAACCTCTTATCCATGGAGGGAGGAAAGAACATTTTCAGTGTTAGGGCAGAGTATTGTTATCAGAGTGGAGGGAGCTTAGTGTGGAAGGCTCCTGTGGAAGGGATAAGATAGTAATGCCTGCCCGGGGCACCTTGGAAGATGAATGATACGTTATTAATCCCCCTGAGGGAATTAATTAATCCCTCGAAGCGGAGGGCACCTCTGGATGAGCTACCATTACAGTAGATAACACGGAGGCCATTCCTCTGCTGCTTTCCTTGCCCCCTCGTTCTCCATCTCCCCCTTCCTCTGTCTCGCTCTCTCTCCACAGGTTCAACACGTGTTTGATGAATCTCCGTTTTTGGTCCCAGACGACAGCGTCAGCATAATGAACGGCACAAATGAAGGTAGCGTCTGCCAAGGCTCGACGCATTAGTCAGTTATCACATCTCGCTGCAGCACGTTGCGAGGTGGCATCATTGCAGATTATTGCCTATCTTTTATGATGATACTGAGGAAAATGAAATTGCTCTTCACCACAAAGTTGTTTTACCTTAAAAGCCTGTAATTACATATTGAGACATTGTTATTGCCTGTTGTGAAAAGGTGTAATGATTTGTCAGCGTTTCAACCTTGAGTTATACCTCTTACTCGCGTGTTTTGCATGTTGTAATTTCTGTGAGAATTTGTTGTCAGCTTTTCTCAAATGAACGTGTGCTTTCTGTTCGCCGATCTCTTTAAGGAATCCTGGCTTGGATATCTGTGAACTATCTGACAGGTGAGTGCTGTAAACTCCAAATGTAACTCTGTCTGAAATCATCCGCGTCTTATTATAGACACACATACTGAATGCATACAGCTGTGATGCTGTGGTCTCGAGGGGATAGCTCAGGGGCCTCATTTATAAAGGGATATACGCTCAAAAGATGGCGTACGCCAGTTTCTACGCAATGTTTGCGATTTCTAAAATACTAACTTAACGGGAAAATGTGCGGTCCTCCACGCAAACTCTAACCCATGCGTACGCACTAAGCACAACAACGGGAGAGAGGAGAAACTGCGACACCGTTGGCAGAAGGAAGAATGGAGAGAAATATGTGGAAATAATACCATAAATAAAATGTTACCTCTCATTTATCATATATGAAGAATTCATTTTCAAACATTGATTAAAGCCTGTTTGAGACTCCTCAGTGCACACAAACATAACTTGGAGAAATAAATAAATACGGATATGTTATTTAAAACCACCTCGAATATGTTGTGTTAATGTTATGAAATGTTTTCTTAAATGATGCGGTAAGCAGGAGGACAGAATTACGTCTAAACTGACGCCGCTTTGCATTTCTATAGGTTGTACGAGCATGGTTTTATATACTATCATGTTTAATCATGTTTTATGCCGTTTGCCAAGACTTGATAAGTCGCTCATAAACACAGGAGGTATGGAAGCTAAGAACACCATATGTGGTCAATTGTACAGCTGATATAACGCAACACATTAGTTGTATTTCCTCTAACTGGTGGATATAGAGTTGCTGCGGGGAGGGGGGGGGGGGGGGGTTGAGATGCACAGGCTGCAGTGGAGACGCTGCGCACAGCTGATCGACAGCTGGGACACAAACCACCAAATACAAAAACATAATTCAGATCCAGTCGTCATGACTCCACTCCGGAGGGTTTCCCCGATCATTTCTTACAGTCTCTCATCAAGGGGGGGTCTCCTGTCCCCGGTACACACACACTGCCTGAGGAAGGTTGGCTATGTGTATTGTTTTTGTCATTAACCTTTTTCGGGCCATTTATTTATTTATGTTGGTGACGATCCGACCTCCATGCTGCTGCTCTGGTTCAAACTGCATCCACCAAACAATATGATTTATCTCGACCTCCCCAAAATAACCAAAATCTGACACGGTGTGAGATGTCTTTTTTAGCGGTTCTGTCGTCATTTCCTGCGATCTTCTTCATAAAGTCAGGGCGTTATAAATGAGGCCCCTGCATACAGTCTATGGGCCCTAGCCCCAGATGTTTATCAGGCTCAGGATTTTATACTTTTGGGTCCTGTGTCAGATAGGCCTTTTGAAGATAGCATCTAAGGTATAACTGATTAGCTCCTCTCTGTTGAGGCTGCTAGATTAAAGCTAAAGTAGGAAATGTTTTCCAGGTCACCTGAATGCACACAGCGAGAGGACGGTGGGGATCTTGGATCTGGGCGGAGGATCTACGCAGATCACTTTCCTGCCAAAGCTCAGGGTCAGCTGTTTGTTTTGCACTCTTCAAGATTTCAAAAACTATTTCCCGATGAAT
This sequence comes from Pseudochaenichthys georgianus, assembly GCF_902827115.2. Lineage (NCBI taxonomy): Eukaryota > Metazoa > Chordata > Actinopteri > Perciformes > Channichthyidae > Pseudochaenichthys > Pseudochaenichthys georgianus. Next base: position 14,713,957 of record NC_047526.1, read on the forward strand.
AACCCATCATGTCCTTCATTTTCCACGTTAGAAAACCATTGAAAGTGTTCCTGTCGCTGATTACGTTGCCAAATATGACATCTCCAACTCCACATTTGAATTGTACACTTACAGGTAAAATATGTTATTTATTTATTCATAAAACACATTCATCCTGCATTTAAACCTCGTGATTGCATCATTTAATACCTGATTAAATGTCTACTCAAGGTAATTGCAATATGTGTGTCTTCGAGTATTGACTAATTATGTTACAAATGCCACTTACTATCTTTTTTTATCTTCATAACTTCACTCTGTTCTTAATTAGGGGAACTTCTATCAGCTGTGTAGTCATAGGATGTGAATAATAGGCCGCCGCCGGCACCATTTGTTTGGCCTATTTTCAGAATGACAGTCTGTTCCTGTGTGCTTTTGTAACTTCACAACAATCCTCTAACTTCCTGCAGTTACCTTGGAAATGGACTGATGGCAGCGAGGCTGGCCACGCTGGGGGCTCTGGGGGCAGAAGGTACTGTGCTGGATATGAGGAAGGGGTTCTCTGTTGCCATTAGCTGTGTGGGTCAGTGTTGTTCATTGTGAGTGTGTCTCAGCAGGATCCCGAGTCAGCTCTTCAGCGCTCTCTCGGGTGTTGTTTCCTTCCTGCCTTTTTTCTCCCGATGCTGATTTAAAGGAGCTAACAAGAGAGAGATGTTTTTCTGGCACGTGCATTCGACCCTTTCTCTCTCAAAAACCCTGAGATGGATCACCGAAGGGCTTCAGAGAAAGTTGTGTGTTGTGAGTCAGTCTCAGACCATGGTGACCGGGTGTAAAGCCGGTGAGCAAGTTTGAAAATTAAAAAGTCACTTCTCTGCTCTGACAGGGTTGGAGTGGCGGGTTTTTAAAAGTGCCTGCCTGCCAAAGAAGTTCAGGGATGAATGGAGCTTTGGAGGGCTGACATATCGAGTGAGCGGGGACCCAGATGGTAAGGTCCTGTTTACGGAGTATAAACAGTCGCTGAGTGAATCCAAAGCTCATGTATCTTGGACACAGCGTTCATTTGGTTACTGTCAAATGATAGAAACCTCACACCAGCAATTCCAGATATAGGGTATACTGTTCGTTATGAGCACGACATGCACATTTGATGAAATACTTTACTATGAAATATTTGTTTGCTATCTATAGCCTACTATGAAATACTATTTATTAACCTTTTTTGTGAAACACTATTATCTATTTTTTTATTAATTTACTCGACAAGACTATTAGACTTTGATTTTTTATCACAAACTATACTAAGCTTTTATGATCATTTTCAGCATAATGTACTATGACTTTTTCGCCAAATACTAAAATGTGAATTTAACTGTGATTTGTTTTTTTACATTGTGTATTATGCCTTTTTAAAATATGATGTGAAATACAAAGACTATAACTTTCTTGATGTTGAAAAGATCAGATACAAATATGCAAAAAAACAACATAAGTTCCGTCAGAGATATATATATATATATATCTTTTTTTTTTTCCTTGTGTCTCTTTTTATATTATTTTTTATTTTATTTATTTTTATTTTTTTGTTCTGTCTTTGTATACATGTATGTATGTAGGTAGGTACGTGTATGTATGTGCATGTGAACATGTGGGTATACATATGAGTATATGGGTACAAGTATTACTGTTACTATTCTTTATTCCCTTATCTATACATTTTCTTTTAATATTATCTTCTATATTACTTTACTTTTACCTATACAGGTATCTATCTTATTTATTTAGTTAGTTATTTATTTTACTAGCTAGGACGGGAGGGAGGGAAAGGGGAAAAATAAATAAAAATATTGACTGTATAAATGTAAACTCATTGTGCCTGACTCAATAAAAAAAAGTATAAAAAAAAGAGATATTTAAAAAAAACACTTAGTATAGTATGTCACAATCATCAGGAAAAGGACTTTGCATAGTATGTCAGAAATATAACAAAAGGTCATAGTTTAGTATGTTGAAAAAAAATGTCATTGTACGGTATTGTTAGAAATTATAGAAAAAACAATACATACGCCAAATGCCAAAATACAACAAAATAAGTGTTGAAAAATATGCAAAATAACAGCTTAGCGTATGTCGACATTTTGAGAAAAAAAGAGATTCCTTGCTTTAGAGTCAGGCGCTGTTCCAGCAGAGGGTGCATATTACACCCTGCCGTGTCTCCGTTTCTTCTCCAGGTCTTGCAGGATACAAGCTTTGTTATCAGGAAGTACTTAAGGTGGTGAAGGGGATTATTCACCAGCCGCATGAGCTCCAAGACAGCAATGTATTCTATGCATTCTCCTATTACTTTGACCGAGCAGTGGATGCAGGCCTTATCGGTAAGCGCGTGCGTGCGTACACACACACACACACACACACACACACACACACACACACACACACATACATAATTATACAGGCCAGCAGGATGCAATTACCTATTCCAATGCAAGACAGAGAAGTATGAGTCATCTGCACCTGTCTCTGCGGATTTGACGAGCTGTAGGTGTGTAGCTATTAGAGATGCTATACTGACATTCCAAGCTTAACGGCACAAGGTGTATCATTAGTATTATGGAAATGTGCGTATGCTCTCCTAATGAATAGTATCGCATATGAAGTGTGTCGAAAATGACCCTATTGCTTCCTGCTGCAGATGGGGTCCACGGGGGGACGCTGGAGGTCAGAGACTTCAAGAAGAGGGCTAAAGAGGGTGAGATGATCCAATCAGTGCATCCTCACTATGACAGATCTGATCACCCTGTACTGTAGCACTGTGTGCGTCTGAATAGCCCGGGCTTGTGTCCTCGCGGCTGTCTGGGATCCTGCCCCTCATCCATTTTTCTCTGCTCAGTGTGCAATAAGATGACCAAGCACCCCCCCATCCATTCTTTCCTGTGCATGGACATGACCTACATCACTTGTCTGCTCAAGGATGGATTCGGCTTCAAGGAGAGCACCGTGCTGCAGGTGAGGTGGCGCTGCACCACACACTGTGGCCTCCAAACACACAGGAAGGAACATTTTTCAAAAGGTTGCTCAGAGCTATAAAGTCTATTTCTCGTTGAAAGTTGTGTAGCTTAGATTGTGTGGTTTGCATCATAAATTAGTGACTTACATGAAAGACACAAGCATGGTACAGTTACAATTGCCTTATTTTAACAAGTTCCGTTTTACGGCTGTGAATAAGAAGACCATGACTATGTAATGTAGCTACAAGGCTGTGACCCTTTTCTGTCACCAAAAAACGTTTTAAAGCACACGTTCAAACTAAGTGTTGGTGAGACCTAAAAAAGAGCACAATTCTTGCTAATACGTGAATGAAGAAAAAACACAAATATTCTGTTACTTGTTTTATTTAAATAAATACAAAAGGCATTTGAGTGATTTGGTGTTTTTCTTCTTCCCCTCTCCTAGTTGACCAAGAAAGTGAACAACGTGGAGGCCAGCTGGGCTTTAGGCGCCACGTTGGATCACCTCCACGACCTGAAGATCCTCTGAGGAGAAGGCAGGAGTAGGTGGTGCTCGGTAACACACAGGTTATCTAACGGCTGCATGAGTAATTCATAATTTTGTTTAAAAAAGCATTCAAGTGTTAATATATTGTAAAGGAGTGTCGTCTTACTCAGAGCACAAGTGGAGGACTGAAGATTGACACTTGAGTGAGAGATGTTGCCAATAACCGTTAATGCAGCTCTGGGCATTACCGGAAACCCAATTTGTTTGAGAGTGATGTTTTCATGGGGGGGGGGGGGGTCTGTCTTGCAATGTTTACATGCAGCAACATGACCCTGTGCTTTAGTAGATTTCATGTCATGTGTGTTGTAGTAGTAATAATGGGCAACTGGTACATTTACAGCCATTCCATTTTTAAAAAGGAGTGGGACTCATTTTCCATCATCGCTGCATTTCACACTGCTGTTTACATATTGTACAATGCATGGTCATTATATTTTCATAAACTTTTAAACCCGTCTCATTATTTCTTTGGGAGTATTCGTTAAAAAAAAAAAACATGAGGAAAAAGGTTGTTTGTACAAACTTTGCCATTTCAAAATAAAAGCATCATCGGTGGATAATTACAAATATCTACAAGGGGGTGAACGTCAGCGATTGGTCTATTTACACAGAGACGTTCAGCGTGTCGATGATTTCTCACGATGGCAGACTACAGCAGCGCCACCACATCGCCTCCGTACGCATGCCCTTCGGTCGTCATGGTCACCAATCCATGGGGCTGAGAGAGGACAACCACCGAATCCGCGGAGCCTGGAGGGGAGGAAAATAAATGTTCAAATAGATCAAATGCATGCTGTCAAAAAGTGAGACACCTGTCAATAACACCAGTTATTATGGGATGGAACGCCTTCAGGGGCAGAAGTCTGCTAAAACGTGTCCTTGAGTTTCTGCAAGCTTTCAACCGCCTTTTGGTTTGAATGCTGACAGGCTGAGTTAGGAAACACTGGAGGACATGTAAAGATACTCGCAGAATATTGAGCATATAAAGTTATTCAGAGTAAAAGTGTTCAATCTAAAAAGGGGTTAAACTCTAAATATGGATTAAAAAGGGATAGTTAACACATACATTTAAAAATACACCCGTAGTGCTATTTATTCATCTCAACGGCCAATATCTCCAACACTCTGCAGCTCACGCCAAAGCAATCTAGATCGATTCATAGAAGGTAAGAGCGAAACTATCTTTTTGAAATGATTGTAAGCGTCATTTTCACTTGAAACTCTGAAAACTGGAACAATTGTAGTGCTTTTCAGATCTTAGCTAAGAGCTGGTCCTTAACGTTGAATAGTGAATCATTAAGTCAAAGGCTCTAGTACAGGGAGGAGGCCAAATGACACAACAGAGGCTTAAATACTAATGAAGTTTGCTATTTGTTAAGACTGAGGTTTTATGTGAAATACGTATTGCGGTCATTTCAGTGTGGTTTACTGTCTCCTTGTGATCACCATCCTCCTTTACCAGTAAACATCTTTTGTTTAAATTCTTACATTTCCAATGCAGAAAATCCAGTCAGACAAAGAAAGTTTTACAAAAAAATTATAATTAAGAAAAGAAAATGCAAAAAGGAATAAAATAAGACACACTTCTACTAATAAGAGTAACAAGTAACAACACCGCTTTAAATACCCAGTATATACTGAAAAAACTGCCCAGAAAGTATACTTTGAAGTATAAGCACTGTACAGGTAGATGAATATTAACCTAACATTATATCAGCGTATATCATGCATCTAAACTCAACAAATATTACGTTGTGGCCTGAGTACATTTGACAATGATGGAGTAGAATCAACAGCCTGTCACTTGGCTTTGAGTGCTCCAGTTACACGATGTAATTGTAAGTAATGGTCAAAGGGTTACATAAATAAATCATCGTTGGGTTGGAACCAACTTTTCAGAAGAAAACTTTTAGAGACCAACAACAGCGTGAGTATAACGCAGAAGAAAGACTGACTATATGGGTATTTCTACTATCTCCATTCTATCATGGAGCAAAGTAACCAGCTGAAAGAGTAACAGCGTCTGTCGCAAGCAATGATCAAACCACATTCAACACGACATTAGCATCACCCCGCGCTGACTCAGCACCTCTTACATCGACAGAACATTGAGAGCGTCAACATTTTATTTGTGTCATGTTAGCTCACCCGCGTGTGTGTTGGGTTTTCCCTGCTGTACAAGTTTAAATTCATACCTGGTGATCTCAGCATGGCGTGGTGGAGATTCATGGGTTCCACAGCCGTTGTCATGGTGACCATAGTGTCTCCATTCTCGCCGTCGGCCTCCAGCAGGCTGCTGTGTGTCAGAGCCTCTCCTGTCAGGGGCAGACCAACAACCCTCTTTAGCTGTTTAACTCAAAAGAAGAACGAGAATGGGGTGGACTCAATCTGTATTCTGTAATGGATCATAGTCAATATTCAAACCTGAAATCCGCTCGTTATTACTCACTTTAATTACCGTTTGTATCTTGTGTAAGAACTTTTTTTTTGCGTTGTTTTTAGGACTGTTGTTTTCTCCAACAGTCGATTTAATCATTCATGGAGTGACTCTGAAAGCACCCCTCTGTTGTGAAGCGGCATCTTCTTTTGCTCTGCTTTTTACAAAAGACCAGCCTCTTTGGGGAGGCTGACCCGGATACATCTGCAGTTTATAATTAGAGGCTTTGGCAGCGTTTCCTTTGTGGTGATTCAGCGGCGGTGTTTCCCCACTGCTACACAAATGTGTCAGCTTTATTGTTTCACGGCGGGAAAACTAATGTTAAGCGGATTTGGTACAATTAGACCATATGTTGGGATGTAAAGAGTTCATTGAGAGGCGCTTTAACTCTGAAGATATACTGAAAGTGATACTGACAATAAAGGCCGCAGTGATCCCTCCGCTGCAGAGGAAGATTTACTACAGTCTCCAGTCATTTGTGTGAGTCATTTGTAAGGTGACTGCAAAAAGACTTTAAAGCCCTTTTAGCTGGGCGATCACACACTTTAGTGACACTTCTGCCCCATCTCGCGGCGCCTAACAGTCCTATTTCTGCAGTAGAGCTGTGCCGCCTCTGCTTTTCCCAGAAATGTGTTGCAATCTGAAACAATTACGCTACAGGGTCTGAAGAAAGACATTTGAGTGATGCATTTTTAAGTGCTTAAAATCATTAATTATTCAACAAATGTTCCTAAAAGTAATTTAAGCCCACAGTATCTCTATGCACATTTTTTAAATATATGGGCCGCTTGAAGGTACATAATCCGAGGATTAGCATAACCACCTACTGCCACTGTGTGTGTGTGTGTGTGTGTGTGTGTGTGTGTGTGTGTGTGTGTGTGTGTGTGTGTGTGTGTGTGTGTGTGTGTGTGTGTGTGTGTGTGTGTGTGTGTGTGTGTGTGTGTGTGTGAAGAAAGATTATGTCTGGAAGAGAAAGACCTGTTTCTCTGCTCTCACTGCCGAGCCCCTCCTCTCCGTGCCTCTTCCTCATGTGGACGTTCCTGCTGCCCGACTGAGAGAAAGTCTTCCCGCAGATTCCGCAGTGATGAGGCTTCTCACCTGGAAACACACACACACGTCCCGTGATCCCATCCTAATTGATACGGGCTACCTCTCGTAGGATATGCTGCATCTGCTTGATTAGGAGAAAGTGATCTTCCTTACAGCTGTTAGCCGCGTCCCACTCACCAGAATGCACGAGCATGTGTTTCCGTAGACTGGAGAACTCTGCAAAGGATCGCCCACAGCCATCTGCCTCACACAGGAAAGGCTTCTCCCCTAGAAACACACACATATTGTTCAACTCCACAAGACTAACACTTAATGTAGTCATCTTATGGACTGCCGGAGACATTCAAATTGTAATGTTGTCAGACTAAGTGGATATGATGGCTCGTAGAAAGCTGTTCTTCCAGACATACGGGAGAAATGTAAACACCGTACAGTGCTCTGCTACGCATCCTTACACATTAGAAGCAGACTCTAAAACAGGCCATCAAAAATCTTAATGTCACCCTAAATAAAATATGATAGAGCACTGTTTCTCTTCGCGGCAGTGAAACGGAGGCGCCAGTGCTGCTGACTCTTCAAAAGCTCCGGCCATGACTTCACAGAGGAAGCATTACATGAGCAGAGGAAAAGGGCCTGAGTCAGTTATTGCTCCCAGCTTCTTTGTTGTTGTTGTTGTTGTAGAAGTCACCTGTGTGTATGCGCCTGTGGTTCTTCAGGTTTCCAGCCGTGGTGAATTTCTTGCCACAGTTCTTCTCCTTGCAGGTGAAGGGCTTCTCTCCGTTGTGCGTCCTCATGTGAACCTGCAGCCTTTGCAGCACGTAGAAACTCTTCCCACAGCCCTCCGCGCCGCACCTGAACATCCGGTCGTTCCTTGGGAGCCCAGAAAAACAAACAATGTCTCGGTGATTCCCGCGCAGATGCTCTATTTGCAACAGCGCACCTCATACATTTCCCTGCAGCACAAATACTGCCTCAGCTGTGCTCCCCCTGTCCAGCTGCCTGCACCGTAAACAACCTGTGGACACTCCTGGAATGGATGGTCAACCTACTGTAACACAAATCGTCCACCTTCAAAGAGCTAACAGTTCTCATACTCCCTGTGCTTTAAGGCAAGATGAACAATTTCATTTAGTATTCAACCACATTTCTCCAGCATCATACACTTAAGGCTTCTTTGTTTTATGACTTTATAGGGATTTCTGGTGTATTGTAAGATATAAGGATATAAGGCCTGCACAGTTTCAGGCATAGGGAACAGAAGCATTTTGTATATATGCATTTTGGATGTACAGGCAATACCGGCTTGGACATTTCTATTAAAGAAATAGCATAAAATGTAATTAAATTAATGAATAAGTTAATAAATAAATGTGCAATTATAAATTTGATTTACTTTATTGTGCAATAAAAAATGTGATTCACTTCATATCTTAAATATTTACTTTATATCTTATTTAAAAACACAGCTTACAACTTGTTCTTATATAGAAAGTAGTAAGCTGCAAGTTTGTGTTGTTGTTTTTCAATTTAGATAATGTGTCTACATTAGGCAGGGTTTTTCCAACGTTGAATGATGCTTTGGTTCTGGCGTCTTGTTAGGACTGCTTTCTGAATCCATTATCCTACCCTGGCTGTGTGTGTTCCCTGTGTGTGTGTATGTGTGTGTGTGTGTGTGTGTGTGTGTGTGTGTGTGTGTGTGTGTGTGTGTGTGTGTGTGTGTGTGTGTGTGTGTGTGTGTGTGTGTGTGTGTGTTCCCTGTGTGTGTGTGTGTGTGTGTGTGTGTGTGTGTGTTACCTGTGTGTGTTCCATTTGTGTGTGTGTGTGTGTGTGTGTGTGTGTGTGTGTGTGTGTGTGTGTGTGTGTGTGTGTGTGTGTGTGTGTGTGTGTGTGTGTGTGTGTGTGTGTGTGTGTGTGTGTGTGTGTGTGTGTGTGTGTGTGTGTGTGTGTGTGTGTGTGTGTGTGTGTGTGTGTGTGTGTGTGTGTGTGTGTGTGTGTGTTACCTGTGTGTTTTCAGGTGGTATTTGAGGTGTGCCGGCCAAGTGAACGTCCTGCAGCAGCCCTCGAAGGAGCAGCGGAGGACCTGCTTGGAGAGGGGGCGGCTGGTCCGAGTCGGCAGCTCCCGCTTGTCCCCGCCTGTCGGGGAACCGTGCGTGTGGTCGCCTAGGCAACCGGGAGAGGAAAAATGAGCGGGTTTGGGCAGAAAAACAATATAAGAGAGCCTCTGGAGCCTGGCCGTATAAAAGCTAATCATCGGGTACTGAGTGAGCGCTGACCTGCAGAATGACAGCAGCAGAAAGACCCCCCCCCAATCCCCCAAGCTGAATGCAATCACTCCCTTTCACCTGCGCTGACTCCCCGCCTTCAGAGCCTTTAACAGGGCCAATTTTGCTTACAGCGTGCGGCAGTAATGCACCTGTAACCGACACCCCGCTGCTGGGCAACTTGCCTCATCTGCAGCGAGTTAATGGGAGGGCAGCATCAACTGCTCAGAGAGTGCAGTTTTAGTCCCTCGCTGAAACCCTTTACAGGCTGCTGCACACACGCTATCCAACCGTGCACAAAGTATTTTACACCTTCTTCTGTAACTGTTGCCCGAGAGAGTCTTTTGTTCTTTGCGCTTCTGTGTGTAACACTTGATTTTGGTCACCTTGATTCTTTCAAAGACACGACCCTCCTCAGATAACTGTTATTAATAGACCTTTCATGGAAGTTTTTGCATGTTCAGATCAGTAATACAAAATATAAATCAAGCACTATGTTTGTTTGTATACAAGGATATTTGATGCTAATAATTAATAACAATAAGTAAGCTTTAGAATTAGTAAGGCACAACTTTGAAGGACCTTGAGTATGTTCATACTTCTACTTCACTAGTTTGGAAGCCAAACTTTAACACCACTATATTTATTTGTTAACATTACCTACTAATTTCTTGTTGCAGATTCTGATCAACTTAATAAACACAATATATATTGCCTAATAAATTAAACTATGGATTTAGCCAACTGGCAGTTCATAAAAGAGCATAAATTAGGCCCACTATTACCAACTGCCAGATTAGTAATGCTTGAATAAAATCCAGTGAATTCCAGTCGTGTTGTTAACTAATTAAATGCAAAAAATGTAAAGCACAACTTTTAAATGTGTGGAAGTATTTTGTGTGAGAAGGTTCCGAGTGCATATTCCACCGCTGAACCGGTGCTAAAACAAGCATCTGAACGTAATATAAGCTACATTATCATTTGACAATATGCATGTAAGTATAAGTTCATAAACCGCGGGATCTGAGTTTGAGTGCGAGGACATAAACTAGGAGCAGGTGAAGATGAGGACGCCTCTCGTATCACTTCTCCAACAAGGACCTCTGGCTGCAATTGGGCTCAGAAGCAGTTCAAAGGTGTAGCCAGGAGCCATGGAGCCTGGATGTCATGGAGCAATTCTTTATCTAGCAGCAGCCTGCAGAGGGCTGTGGTGAAGTCCTGACTCACGGTGAGGGTGGTCAAAGAGTTGTTTTTCTTGTGCTCAGTGCCGCAGGAAGTGGATGTTTGTCTTACATCAAAGTGTACCGCTTCACAGTCAAAAGAGTGAAAGAGATTAGGGTAAGCAACAGGTTAAGACATCAAGTCGGCAAGTGGAGGAGCTGGAGTAAACAACTCTAGACAAGAAATACACTTCAAAACATATTCTTATCATACTTGATCTTTGTAACTTTCAGAATATATTTGCCTTTTTGAATATAGGGTCACACTTTGCTTCAAATCTCTCACACTGACTTCTTGACTGTTACCAAGCAACCAGTATGCATTCAAGAAAGTTCCCTGCCAAAAAATGATATCCCTGTTAGAGCATTAAAGTGATGTTTGTATATTTCTTTTTATGTAAGAAATAAACAAACATGATAAAAAAAGTGAATTAGTGAGCCTGAGAGACGCTGCCTGGCAATGTGTGAGCGCTAGCCAATAGAAGCGCCAGTGTAACATAGTGATGTCACGAAAAACAACACAACACTCCAATGGAGGTGTTTCAGGCAGTGTGAGACGGAAACTCCCCTTTAGGGAACATTGGGATTTGAGCCTTTGCAGACCATTTACATGCACACAAACCGATATGACACACCACAGACACCCACACATCATAATAGGGCCCTTTAAAAAGGTTATAGTGGAGTAAAACCGCATTTTTTGTTTTATTCCATGACAACATTTCTTCCAAGTTCTAAATAAAAGTATTGTCATTAAGAGATTCTATTTGCAGAATATGTAATCTGTTTCTGACCACCTGTGTGTCCTCTCTCCTGTCTCCATCCTGCTGTCTTCCAGCTGCTGCACTCTCTCTCTGAAGCATTAGCCATCCATTAAATGCACATTAAATCATCACAGACACAGCACAACAATCCGTGCTGAGGCTTGATCAATGTCTCACGATAATGTTCCATTTAGGCCTTCACTAGATATTCGCAGTCAGACTTGTAAATCCGTGTTGAGAATGTTACAAATTCATTTTGATTTAGAGACTCATGATGACAAGTGCTGAACAGTTTCAGTCGGTAGTGATTACACTCCATTTTCATCTCATCACTGACCTCGTTTGTCTTCTTTCTGTCTTTGATGCTAGCAGAAAGCAGACGGGCTGATGTTATCCATCTTCATTTCTCCTTTATATTCATTATAGTCTCAAACGTGACAGTACATCACAGAGGGGCTGTCACTGTCTGCCGTCTGATTTTACAGCTGCATTGACTACTTTATCGACAGAGATATTATCAACAACTACTTTTAGAAAAGGATTCATCGTTATGATAGATGCAAAAAATGTCTTCTTCGAACCCCTACAATTAAGAGATGTCCTTGTTTTGTCTATTACATATCAAAATAAAGCTAATATGTTTGGAGTGTGAAAACGTGCCATTTACAGATATCACCGTGCACATTTTATTAACATTTTCTCTCGAACGCTTTATCAAGAACTGCCTGATTAATCGCAATGAAAGACGTCGTAATTACCATTGCTGACACTTGCAGCTCTGGCGTCCTGGCAGGCCCGGGCATCTCTCGCGATTTGTGCCCGCGTGGCGGCGATCAGGCTGTCGTGCGCGAGCTCCTGCACCCGCAGATACCAGGGAGCACTGCCGTCGATCCCGTAGTCCCCCGACGAGACCACCTCGTCGTCATCGTCCCCGGCGCCGTCTGCGGCGAAGATCAGGGACTCTGAGGAGGCTGTGGTGCACAAAAGGTGAGGAGAGTCTGTGTGAAGACATTCTGTATAACCATCTGCATGATCATCAATGACCCGAGTCCATTTCTGAACCAGGGATCCTACAGCTTAAGGCAAGTTAGGTTTAAGACTTGGATTCACTTTACAATAACAACAATGGAACAAATAGGAACAATGGGATTCCACTGATCTTTAATGCAACAGGTATTTGGGAAATAGGTCATATACTTATGTGAATTATCCTGACATTTAACGAGACAATGCCAGAAAATAACAATTTATACAATCCTATTCCTATGTCGAAGCATTTTTAAGACTATTAAAACATATTAATTTAAAGCATTTTAATAAAAGAATGTAGATCAATGTTTTTGGAGGTTTTTTAAGGATAGCCGGTGAATTCAAGGCTGAGAGGACGGCAGCCAACACACATTGAAAAGCATATTCACACACACAAAAAAAACAATCACTCTAATTTTAATTTAATCCAACAATAGCCAGAAAGTGCTTGTGTCTGCTGAAAAGCCTTTGCATCACTCACTGAGTCACAGGCAGAACACAGCGTTCTGCACAATAGGTGTGAGTCAAGAGAGCAAAATTAATGTTGAGGCTCTGCTGCCAATGTGTGATGAACCAAGATAATGGCCCTGCCAAGGATCATTTCTTCCGGCCCAAATAATTCACAGTTCTTCATGAAAATGTGTCACCTCATTTCTTTTAGCGCGGAGTGTATAACGGGGAACAGTGCGAGACAAAAAGTACTGACACAAGAAGAGATTTTGATGAAAAACTCTTTAAAAAGATGTTTCAAAGTGACTCACCCTACGGGAATACTGTCTTAAACATGCTGATGGTTAGTGTTGCTTTACCTTTGGCAAGGTTCAGTAGGACGTAGGAAGTGCTGTCGGACTGCTGTAGGTCATGGAGGATGGGCGGGGGGCTGGGGGAGGCCCGTTGGTGACTGTGTGTCTGGATCACTAATGGGCTTCGCACTGACACTCCTCCGAACTCTAACAGGGAGGGAGACCTCTCAGGCACATGGCTCAGGCCTCCATCTGAGGAGGAAACAAGTGTTGGTTAGTTTTAATCCTAAAAAGAAAACTACACCTTATCGGCAACATAATATCCAAAACAACTGAACAGCGTTTCATATTGTACAATAAGCGCATGCTATAGTAGCATTTAGTAGAAACAATAAAAGAACAACATTCCTTTTTTAACTCTGTAAAAAAACATTGAATATAAACACAGCTTGGTTTGCTTACCCAAAACCCTGCAGGGCACATTTAATGTATAAATACATCCACTATCTATTATTAGCCTGCCAACACTATGTATTGTGCCGGGTTTGTTTTAAAGTATGATCACAAGGAGTATACACAGAGAGAAATCACAGCGTAAGGGGCATCTGTCCATCCAGATTGATCAAATATTAATGCTAAACATCTTAAGGAAACGATAAGCCTATTCTAGATCACATCTAATGGCCATTGAGAAGTGAAGCAAGAATAAAAACACTTTTAAAGTAAATAGAAAGAATGTTCAGCGTCGATACCTTCTCACTTTTTTTCCATGTATTTTGAACTCGTCTTTTCTTTTTCTTTAAAATATATCATACATTTCGGGCAATATTTAACTATAGTTGGTGACTTTTTTTACAAATAACTTTTATTATTTTTGTGTTTCTATCACTACAATCTGATAGCAGTTCATGAACCAGATTCAAATATAATGTTCCTCTGCCTCCACCGAGTGCTCCTCATGGCATTGGTATAATTATACCGTGCCGAATAAGTCAGGACTGAGTAGTCTCTAACGCAGTGTCAGTGTGAAACGAGGAGCACTGATTCAAATATAACTAAGGAATCAGTTGCTGCATTGCCTTTCACCAGAATCAAATGATTTCAGAAACTGATTTGAGGGGCCTGTTAAGCTGTTAAATCTGAACTTCTCTCTGGCCGGTGGGTGTCGCTTGGTTTTGGCTCGACATTCTACAGCCAAACATTACACTAAAACAGGTTTCAAAACCTTTAAAAGGGAATCTAACGAATGCCATTAGGAGCACTCAGGGGAAGCAGACAAACATGTCATCGCTAATCTGTGTAATGCACAACTCTCAAGACATAGGGACAGTTTCAGAAAATATAACTAAAAAGTGACCAACTGTAGCTTTAAGGCCAGCAAACAGGATTGGCGCCAGCTTTTCAACATCCAGACCTCGATTCACACTTTCTTCATTACATTGATATATAATTCACTTTAAAAACCAACAGGGAGACCTTGTTAGCAGACTATTGCTTTTTTTAATTTGGAGCCATGTTTCGAGTGGTATGTAGTAACTCTCAAACTGAGTAAGCTCTGTGGAGTCCTGCTAGTATAATTGCCTGCTGTAAGGGACAAAAGAAGAGCAGTGATGGGCTGGTGACCTGTGAGCTCCAGCGGGCTGCACAGCGAGCTGACAGCTGGAGCCAGCAGGGGCAGGCAGGAGTGTTTGGACTCTAAATCCTCCAGACCCTGCACCAAGGGGATGGACGCGTTCTGCACAAACTGCACCAGCAGCTGAGGGGAGAAAGAGAGAGAACAGAGACACAGCATTACGACGAAGCTAGTATCTTATAAATACATCATTCCACAATAAAGTCTACTGCCTTAGAAAACACTAAGCATGGAAATGATAACAATTACCTCTGGTTTGGAGTCAAGCTCATCAGAAAGCATGGGTCTCCCTGTGTGGAACCTGTAGAATAATAAGAGCAATGCAGATCCATCACTTTCACCAATATGTTATAAGATGGACTGTTATAGAAAGATAATACATACCTCGCGTTTGACCAACTAAATTAGATGTTCTCTGTCGGTCATAGGCGCAGGGTCATGCAGGTCATCTTTGTGTCAACAGCATCGCACTATCTGCGTCAAACAACAGCACACAACGTCAAGTGAGCATGTTAGCATTGCTAGCTTACAGAGAGCCACTACTAGTTGACATTTATATGCAAACACTAGCTGTTCAAACACTTCAGCTCAAATGTAGCTAAAGCTCGAAAGCACCGGGTTAGTGTAAACAGAGTTTGATAAAACAGACAAAACACAGACTGCCTTGTTAAGTTAGCTTGCAGGGATAGCAGTTACCAAACTAGCTACCGAGGCTAAAACACAGAGGCTAGCTGCCAAGTGTCGACGCTAGGCTGCTGACAATATATTGTAAATGTATTTAATGTTATTACTTTTTAATAAACGTGAAACTCATTTGTTTACCTTGCAATAGCTGTGTTTTGTGAGCTAAAAAAGTGAGAGTCCTGTTCCTCTTCTTCTTCTTTGAGGTTTAACCTAAGCTTGCATCCTTGTGTTGCCTTACCGCCATCTACTGGAGTTAGCTACAACCATAGGGCTACAACCTATTGCTGTCCCATCATCACCGATGCCATCTAGTGGATGTAACTGTAAACTACATACAAAATATTCAGAAAGTTATTAAGTCATTTTTGGTAAAGTCATAAATTAATACACGACCATACCCAAAATATCTCCAACAGTAAATAAACTGTAAAGAAAGTGCCATGAGAAATGTCTTGGTCTTTTTATTAGAGTACTTTAATAGATAGAGATCCTATCCTATCTATCCGAGCAATGGTGGACATAGGCTGTGCTGTAGCCAAGTATAAATGTATCGCTTCTGTATTTGCTTTTATATATTTGTTTGCTAATGCAATGAGAAACTAAAAAATAGACATATCACTCGTCCTCTATCCAAGATTGAAAACATGATGCTCCTCCTCATATAATAACACTATTTCCGAAAGGAAAGTGTTCTTTGGGATAACATTTATCACACCAGCAATGAGTCTCTTACGTAAACATAACCTTAAAGCATGTTCTAAAAGAATCAATAGTTGATGAAAAACAGTCTGCCTCATTCCATTAAAATAACTCATTCCACTGCAATTATTTTTGTTTAGTGTAAAAAAAAAAGTGGATGTTATGAAACATGTTCATGAAACAATTAAAATAATGTAATGCGAACGAATGGATGAAGGCCAACAGAGAATACAAAAACTAAAAATCCAGTTTTATAAAATAACAAGTGTCGTAGTAAAGAAGCAAAAGATGAACACGACCACTGTTGATTTTCTATTTGTAGCCAAAACCATATTGACCTTTAATATTTCCATATCGTTTATTCCTCTGGCTGTGAACTTGTATTGGAACATTACGATCTTATTTTAGCAGAGGGTATTCCCACCACTTTAAAATACTTTTAGACTTTAAGAACGAAAATATAAACATGAATTCCCAAACTGTTTGTCTGAACGAGAGAGAATTTATCAACAAAATATTTTGTAGAAGCAATAAATACTCTTAAAAGCTAAATAAAAGGTCCAGAAAACCTTTACAAGCGGGACATTTTGCTGCATGTTGAGACGCATGCGGTGAGCTATCTGGCTTTAAGTGCAACCATGTTAGAGGGGAGGTACTGAGCCAAGTCAGTCAACCACAAAGACAATGTATCTGGTGCACTGCAGATAAGAAACCTCAGAGGATCTTAACACCAGGGAAACTTCAAATGATCAGCCAGGCATCTGAGTGCTAAGACACAGCATGGTGTGCCATTATGACATTAACCCTAAACACACATCAAATCTGGTTTTGAATCCCAAACATAGTTAAATGTAGTGTTTTATTTTTAAATGACTCAACATAATACTCTATAGTCAAAATATAGTGATTCTATCAGATGTTGGCATAACTGCTGGCTTGTCTGTTTTCAAAATAGGGGCTGATGAAGCTAATCAGTGCATTTCTTTAAATAAAAGTGGGGATATGCAATAAAACTGATATTTGTTGAAATAATTCCGTATATTTTGTAATCAGAGGTGCAAATACACTTTTTTAACTTTAGTGTATACTTATGTTCACAGGCGATAAGATTGCCAAAGTACAATATAAATAAGCCCTCCTTGAGAAGTCCCTCAGGAGCTTTTTTAAGTCAACTTAAACACAGTTTCACATCAAATATTATACAGACACAGAATGCACAAAAAAGTATTTAATACTGAGGAAACAGCTATTAAATTAAACTTGACCATGTAATTGTTATGTATGTCTGTCATGTAGGAAAGTATGTATGCAGATTATGTGCCTATGATGCCTCACAATGCAAATGAAGTGTTTTTACCATAGCTGCCATCAAATGCTTCAGAGCGGCTCTCAGTTTATTTTAGTGCAAATGCAAAGTTTTGACATACATTGGGTTTGGATATTAAGGCCATAACTTATTAACATACACAAACGTTCCTATTAGGCATCACAAAACTCCACAAATGTGCCTAATTTGGACAGTGAAATCCGTTGTCAAATATAAGTAGAAATCTGGATTCATGAGGCCAAAAGTTGAGCCAGGCTTCCACAAGAAACCTAAGCTGATCATCCCCATCATCATGTTGAGAATGCAAAACTATTATAAACCGTCAACAGGGTCTGCCAAATATGTCACATCAGGTTTCAAAATGCAGCAGTGGAGATAAAGAAATGTTAGGCACATGTTTACACTGACTGGCAGGAGGCCATGGACACATATCATGTGACCGGAGAAGAGTTTCACAAGCCTGTCAGATTCAACGATTTGACATAACTGTAACTGCTGTAGGGGTGTCACGATAACAGACTTTTAGTAACCAATTCAATCCCAAATGTCTTGATGCCAAGGTAAAAAGGAAATACATTTAGAGTACTTCCACATACACATGTTTGTTGTTAAGTGATACTTCTCTTGCTTGGTATCTATTTTATACTACTGTATTTATTAACGTTATAATTCGATGAATATAGCTTGAGCACTCCATAAAGCAACTCAATAGAACCTCTGTTCAACAGCTGCTAACAGATAACTTAACTATCTTTCTTCCTGCACGTTTTGACACACATTTGATGTTTTTTAACAATAAATATCAGGGGAAAAGTATGGTGCGTCCCCTTGAGGTGTCAAACATTAGTCTATTGCATCCCAAATTCATTTTCCATGGACACCAGGGTAACGGAGCGCCATTAGTCTTGAGCCTTGACAGTACCTGCCGCTCTACTGTAGAAAAACAAGTTTCATCAAGTTTTCAGAATGTTGGCCTTGACAGTTATCCCGACACCCCAAAACAGCTTCATTACATAAATACACACGTTGACAGTTAACTGGATGCAGTAGAAAACGGCCTCGAGGACAAACATGAATGATGCAAAACGGTTGAAACAAACCAAACTAATACCATTTAATGAAATCAGACATGTGTTGGTAGAAAGAGCAGTATGCTGATATTTAATTTTTTTTCGTTGAGAACACCATGTCATGCAACGTTACAGTTTACAGATCCAGTATTCAAATAAAGAGTTCAGATTCTGAGCCTGTATTGTGCTTTAGGGAATAAAAAAATGGTTTGTATCCGTTCAACACGCCGTTTGCGTTCTCGTGTAAACAGCACCTTAGTCAGGCTCAGTATGGCAGAACAGGACGCTGTGGTTCTGGCCTTGTTTGACCCACACACCAAGCAACAGCAGGAGGATGGGCAGCACTTAAAGTGTGGCTGACCATCCCCCACAGATTGAGTCCTTCACTGATTGCACTAATCAGCCTTTTCTGTGGTTGTTTGGATGATTCACTTTGTTGAAACAGCGACAGAGGCAATTACAGGCGGCGCTCTGTGTGGCCTCGCAAATCTCTTTGAGTGTGGTTTTCTTTTTCCACAAGCTAAAAAGACCACTGTCTGACAGGGTGCAGCAAAACAAAACGGTGCAGAATATATGTGTATGTTGGCTATAAGCCTGCCACCAGCTACAGTCTTACGATGAGCCTGAGTGCAACTTTCCACAGAAAACGTGTGGCAGCGAAAACAGTTTTTTATCTGCACCGACTCTTTGAGGTCGGCTTGGTGTGTCAGGGCCCTAAGGCAGCCACAAGTAGGCCACAACACACTTTCTGTGCGTGAGACAGTCTAGGGGTGGGGGGTGTAGTGTGGAGAACATTACGTTCGGTCCATCTGTTTCTATACACTCCCCCTCCACCGGCATGCCTTTCCCCCCTCAGTCTAAACGCTTGCAGCCCAGCACTAGTCCAGGTCTAATCTGCCTTTAAGCTGGTCTGAGCAGCTCTGGTCTGAGCAGCTCTCCCCTTCTCTCCTTCCTCCACCGGAAGACTGGCCTGCAGCTTCAAACAGATGCTGGTGTCGCCGCTGCACAGAGCCTGAAGGAACAGGTCCGTGTGCTCTTTTAGCCGGTCTAGGTCGCTCTGTGTGCGTCGGTTCTGCCTGTGGAGCTCCTTGGTGCGGAGTGCGATGTCCAGCAGGCCGGATTTGCTCAAGACGTTGTACGTGTTGCAGAAGCGCTTCCTCTTTGCATCAGCGTCACTGTGGTCACATTCTGCTGATGAGCTTTCCTCTTGGACAGCCCTGTCTGTATGAGTAACGGACAGGGAGGTGGAAAACTCGGCCTGGCTAACAGCTGATGAAGGCCTCTCCCTGGCAGGGCTGCTGCTGGCACTGGCCTCTGCTGTGGGGAGAGAGAGTCGTCTCTGGAGCAGAGGAGACGTGGTGCTCGGGGTAGAAGAAAGACTGGGAGTGGTCGAGGCAGAGTTACTAGCGCCACCACACAGGTTTCTCTGCTGCTTTTCTCTTTGACAGTGTTCCCGGTGGTTGGAGGTCAAACTGTTTCCCCTCTCTGAGCCAGAAGAAGAGGACGAGTGTGAAGAAGAGGACGACGAGAAGGAGTGAGAAGAAGAAGAGGTGTTGCTGGAAGATGAGGAAGCAGTTCCTCTCCCTGAGGAACTGGAGCTGTCGCCGGGATGTGGAGCTATCTTGGGGTAGGATTTCAGGATTGGAAGATACTTCTTGGGGTGTCTGTGTCTAGAGGGGGCCTCTTTGGGAGCAGGGGAAGTTTGACGAGAGACCACAGGCCGAAGGAAGACCACCTGAGGCTGCTGGACCACCTCCACTGTGGGACTAAACCCCCACTGCTTCATAGCAGGAGGACTTTCACCTGGCTGCAAAGATAACAAAAATACAAAATAAAGATTAAGAGATTTAAAGAGGCCTTTGTCAAGTATACATGCATTTATTTCCATCGTTTGAGACACAATAAAAACACATTTTAAAAAGGCTGCGGACAACATTCTTCACAACAAAAAAAAACAACTGCATCAATTCATCATTTAGTCTTTAAATGCTAACATTCACCTATTGCAAAGTCCACAAAGCAGAGACTTTTGCTTAAAATATGACTGACTGTTGATTAACTGTCAGTCATAGTGTGCTCCACTACCAGCACAGTTTTGTCGTAGCCGCTAAGCAACCCAATCAGTTGTTCTCAGACACTAAAGCCCCCTTTAGGGGATTGGCGTCTGAAGCGGATTTACTGACCACACATCTGACCTTCTCCTAACACAGCACCTGTAGCAGGTCAATCTCTGGGCATCATTAGAGCAGGGACGGCAGAGAAGGTCTCTACACTTCACTGTCAAACCACAGATTAAGATTACATAACTGTGTGGTGTGAATGCTTACATAATAAGGGTACTTGGGAAAAGTGGGAATAGGATCAATTTGTATGTCAATTAAAATAGTGTATAATAGATGTGTAATATTAATATACCTTGAAAAGCTGATGCTGTATGCTTGCTTTGAATTGAGGATGTATCAATAAATAAAGAGATGAAAGCTACAGAAGTGTCATGAATATCTGGAAAAGTTGAGTTTTCCCGTAATCGTCTTTCTGAGAATAAGGATCAAAACATCAGCTGAGGTCTAAGCCAAGAAAAAGGTTGACCTGTTAAAAGTGTTCCTCGCTGATTGTTAACAGGACAAATGTTTAGTTCCACTTTCTTACTCTTAAAAACAGTTTGGGGCTTTTATTTTCAAAGAAAAGTCTTATCATCAATTAGGGACACTAAGGTCCAAAAGGTTAAACCACGTATCATCACAAAGAGAGACAAAAAACACTTTGTGGAGCAGGGTTTTTTACATGATCTGTTTGATTTTGATTGGGGTAAAATCAATCTGTGTGCTGATGTAGAAACTGCATGGTCTTATTTTTATGAAAATTATAGATAGAAATGCACCTCTGCGTAAATTTAGAGTGAAGGGACGAAACAATCCCTGGTTTTCTGCTAAGCTGTCCAGTCTACTTCATGAGAGAAATAATGCTTGGGCTAAGGCTAGGAAATCAGGCTCAGAGGTAGAATGGCTACGTTTTAGGCAGCTAAGAAATAGCTTCACATCTCAAATAAAAAGTGCTAAATCAAAGTACTATTTGTCGGTTACCACAGAAAACATGAATAATCCTAGGAAATTTTGGAAAGCCATAAAATCGATTTCCACTGGTGATATCCCAAATGAGCTACCTCCGTGCCTTACCACAGCATCTGGCTCGATATCAGACAGGGCTACTATGCTAAATTGCTTTAATAAGCATTTTGTGTCTTGTGGCTCTATGTTTGATTCTGTCACTGACTGTACTTCTGCTTCTGTGAACGCTCCAATCCTTGACTCTGAACAATGTGGTCTGGAAAACCCTTTCAGTTTTACTCCTTTAACTATTGGTATTGTTCATGAAGCATTATCCAAGTTAGATCCTAGGAAACCGGCTGGCCCAGACAACGTAGAACCTATCTTTTTAAAGATAGCTGCAGATTTTATTGCTCCACCTCTTACTTCTCTTTTTAACCTCTCCCTCAGCACAAATGCAATTCCAAAAGTATGGAAGTCTGCTTATGTCTTGCCTTTACTGAAAGGAGGGGAGGCAACTATTTTAAATAACTATAGGCCAATCTCTAAATGGTCAGTTCTGGCTAAGGTGCTCGAACGACTTGTGAGTGAACAAGTAAAGGAGTTTTTATCTATAAATGATATCCTGTCTAAACATCAGTCAGGATTCAGAAAGAAACACAGCACCATCACTGCCACAATGAAAGTGGTAAGTGACATTACTAGTATTTTAGATAATAAGCAGAGTTGTGCAGCTCTGTTTATTGACCTTTCCAAAGCGTTTGACACCGTCGATCATCGCATCTTAAAGCAGAGGCTACTCAGTATTGGCATATCCAGCCTATCTTCTGAGTGGTTAAACATTTCTAATGGTGTACCACAAGGTTCTGTTTTAGGACCACTTTTATTCTCCATATATATTAACAGCGTAGGTGATAATGTGGATGAAGCTACTTTACATTTTTATGCGGATGATACTGTGATGTACTGTGCAGGTCCCTCCATTAAAGAGGCTGTTGTTAAATTACAGGCTGTTTTTAACACTATTCAGACTCAGCTCTCTGAATTAAAGCTTCTTTTAAATGTTGAGAAAACCAAGGTAATGCTCTTTTCAAAAGCAAAAAGACACCAGAGCCTGTTTTAGATATTGTAACTACGCAAGGAACAAAACTTGAAGTTGTTGCCTGTTACAAATACCTTGGTATCTGGCTTGATGGTTGTCTCTCTTTTAAACTTCATGTCAATAACCTGCTAAAAAAACTGAGGGTTAGGCTAGGTTTCTTCTACAGGAACAAGTCCTGTTTCTCGCTTGAGGCCAGGAAAAGGCTAGTCACTGTGACCTTTTTACCTGTGCTGGACTATGGGGATCTGATGTATATGAATGCACCTGCCAATTGCCTGGTCAAGTTAGATGCTGCGTATCACAGCGCACTAAGATTTGTGACAAACTGTAAAGCATTAACCCATCACTGTACCCTGTATGCAAGGGCTGGTTTGCCTTCACTAACTGCACGGAGGCTCAGTCACTGGTACATTTTTATATACAAAGCCATGTTAGGGAAACTTCCATCTTATATCTGCTCCCTGATCTCTCGGAGAATTGTAAGTGGCTACTGCCTGAGATCGCATGCAGTGGTTTTATTAAATGTGCAAACTGCTAGGACTGTCTTAGGGAAGACAGCTTTTAGATGCGCAGCTCCTCTGTCTTGGAATAGTCTGCAAATTAAATGGAAACTGAACAATCTGGTGCCACTAAATGTTTTTAAAGCTCGGTTGGATGCTAGTCAATCGGAAGCTATTGGTACCTGTTCATGTGGATAATTTTGTAAATGATGCTGTATGATGTCCTTTTGTTGTTCTGTTTATGCTTTTATGTTTCATGTGGAACTACTTGAGCAGGTCTCCCTTGGAAAAGAGATCAATGATCTCAATGGGATTTATCTGTATAAATAAAGGTTTGAAATGAAATGAAATCATGAACTTCCCTCCTACATAACAAAAGCCTAAAAGATACATTAGTGAAATGACGGAAATGTGCCATTCAAAAATAAGGGTTAATGTGGACTAGAATAAAAAAAGGTCTAAGTGAGCTACCACTTTAAGTGTCTGAGGCCAAAATCTGCTATAAAAAATACCCTGTTGCTCAGAAATAATGTGTGAATGGTCCGCATGTTTTGGCGACACATTCATGACAGCTGTGACTGGACTGTGAGTTCAACATGGTTGCAATTCATCTGACCATTACTTTCCTGTGACCTGCTCCTATCACTGCCTTCCAGGAAACAGATCATTCATCCGCCCATTAATATCAAAGCTCAAGTTGAGGTTATAGAGTTTGCCGTGTGGCAGCAGTGTACCTGCTTGAGGAGGACGTTGTTCATGATGATCATGGGAGAGAGGCTAGAGTAGGAGCCTCCCACTGCAGCCAGCTGAGAGGAATGGGACCCCGAGCCAGAAGTCTGCAGTCCATTCTGTACAACACGAATGGGGGACTTCTCGGAGTCTGTGGTGTCCATTGTGCTCATGTGCTCCGAGCTTGCATCTATAGACCAGGGAGAAATTACCATAGGGTTTAATTAAGTGATACATTATAATCTAAGCGCATATAACTGAGGTAAGAGCAGAGACATACCTGAGAATCCGGAGTCTCTCTCTGACTCAACCCCAGAGGATCCAGACTTTGTCATGCGTGGTCTGTTTGCTGCCCTGGAGTGACTCTCCGACTTCCTCTTGGTGCTCATCTCCTTTCCCGATGATGTCCTTGGCTTGAAAGGCTGCAACAGCAACTACATCAGCAATGACATAACATGAAGTTGTTTACATAAAAAGCAATGCAGCATATCTACAATCCTAATATGCTGGGTATTTTAATATTGTGATCATAACAAACGCCTCTTCCTGCTGGCTGTTTGGACCGGACGTCAGACTGTCTTATCTTCCTGGAAAGCTCCAGTGGAGTTTACTGAACAATAAAAACATAGGCTACTCTGTTACCGTGTAACAAGCATTTATATGAGCCTCCCCTTGTGTATGGTATTGCCAACGAAACTGAATGAAAACACCAAACGTCATTGCTGTCCAAGTTAGCTAAACATATATGGGTGAAGGTATCGCTACATGTTGTTAGTTAGTATTGAGTTATTAACAATAAAGGAAGTCTTAAAGATAAGTGGGCTACACAAGTTACTTTTTGCATGACATGGTAAGGTGATGCTAATTCATTCCAGTATACATGTGATACATGACAGCCTAACTTAGCTAGCTAGCTAAACGCAACTACCAGAATGCAACACACAATAAAAGTTAGCACTCTGGCTAGCTACGTTAAGCGCTAATGCAAAGCTAACTCGACACGAAGTGCACAGTGGGTATAAAAACACCACACAACGTTTAAGAAGCACAAAGGAATATGCGTACTTTGTCCTCGGCGCCGTTGTTCCTGCTGTGTCTCGGTTTCCTCTCCTCGGTGTGCTCGTTCAACACTGTCCAATATAACTCTGGTACACTGCACGAGCCGCCCTGCCTGTCCGCTGGGTCACATGCTGCGGAGCACGGTCGGTGACAACAGCCGTTAACCGTTGCAGTTGAATTGTCCTTTGTGAGCTTCAGATCGGAACTCACGACACCGACCAGACGTGGGCTTTCACACATCTACCTGCTATTGTTCCTAAATGGTGACATTTACAAAGCACAAGGTATTCGCAAAGATGCTCTATCGGGTTTTGCCATATTTGGTACGGGCGTGGTATGTTTGGAGTATTGTGGACGTCACAAGATTCCCGCCCACCTAGGGATTTCCAGGCCTCTGATTGGCCAACGCAGCAAGCGGCAAGAAAACGTGACCACTACCAAATATTTGGCAAGTTAAGGGCATTGTGTTCGCTTTGCAGTGTTTTGAAGGTGTACAGTACAGGGCATGCATCTCAAATGTAGCTTGCTGTTGGGAAATGTACTAGTGACGTGAGTAATATACTGGTGTAAGAGCCTGGTTGACCCACAGCTAACTTAAGCAGGGCAGGACTTCTCTGCAGCATGTTTGAAGACGTGAACAAGATGTAAACTCCTCTGAACAAAAACATCTCACTTGCATGCTGCTCTTGACTACATTGCTTGCAATAACACAAATGTAGTGTAAGGTGGCATGGTTTCAAATGGCAGTAGGAAAATATTCCGAGGGAGACGAGACAAACTCAAGTGCTTCTGCTAAACAATCTAAATAGGTCCTGTGATTAATACTCAAAGGTCAAACCCTCCTGTGATTGCTTGACTTCACAAAGCTGCATGGCAACCCTGATCATCCTATAGTAAAATACAAAATGAGGAAACTCAAGTGCCACCTAACCACTACTCTATCATCTCACATGTTTTTGAAGGGCTGTAAATGTAATACACATCCATGGATAACAGTAACCCCTTGTGCTTGGTTAATAATGTGCCTTCGACCAAGAAAGAGCTCTCAGTGTCCTCACCTGTTAAACATCCCAATGGTTTCCAATGAAAATATAGATAACACAGAGGCTCATTGTATTTTGAGTGTATTTTATTCACTTATATTCACAATATGTCCCATAACACTTACAGAAAGTCACATACACAATGTATTTGTATTCAGTTATAATTAAAGCAGGAGTCATTCTTCAAAAAGGCCCAAAATAGGTAATGAAAGAAGATGTTCTCTTTCTGTCAATGTTGCTATTGATCTAAGTGTTAATCAGTAGGTCTGGATGGAGGCTTACATATTTCCCCTGATAAGCGTACACCATTACACACATTATCTCTGTTCTACTTCTGTTGTATGTCTATTTTTTAAAACCTCACTCAAAGCAACTCGATTAAAATGTCCTGTTAAAATATAGATTTTGATCTGTTAAAAACAGCAGTAAGAGCGAAAGGAGTTTTGCAGATATGGTCGTTTGCTTTGATTATTAATCAAAAAAGAAAAAAATGTAATGGAAAGGATGCAGAGTCTTGATGAATGGACCATAACAGGAAATATTTCT
Organism: Pseudochaenichthys georgianus; assembly: GCF_902827115.2. Lineage (NCBI taxonomy): Eukaryota > Metazoa > Chordata > Actinopteri > Perciformes > Channichthyidae > Pseudochaenichthys > Pseudochaenichthys georgianus. Next base: position 14,740,431 of record NC_047526.1, read on the forward strand.
AGACAGAAGGTGAATAGTCAGAGATGACTCATTCATTGATGATCTGCTGTTTGAAACTCCTCCAAAAACGATGCACAGGCATTTGGTTTAGTGAAGATTTATCTTGTTTTGAGGGAATTCGCACCTGAAAAGACAAGTTAACCAACACAATTAGTTAAATAGTAAAATACAACATTGTCTATAAAATACATCTGTGTCCTCTTAAACCAACATAGTTAGACTTCACCAAATGCCGTCAACACTTCCAACCAAGCAAACAGCAGATCATTTGGTGTTATTTAGCGACATCATTTGTGAGCTACTACTGCAATTGAGCCTTTATCAGCAGAATTCTAAATAGAGACCAATACGGAAGGATTGCTTATTAAATATTAACAGGATTTGTCCTTAGTGTGAAAGTGTGAACAGAGGAAATGGATCCTATGTATCATTCAACCAGATCTAAACGTTTGAATACCTGTTTCATTTTTTATTTCTCTTACTATAACATTCCTCAGCAGAAGCCATACAAAAGAAAAACATTTTGGTTTCCATGAAATAATCAGTATAGGAAAAACTTTACTAATCCCTAGAGGGAGAATGGATTGTGTAACTGCGTTCTAATAAAACTTCGCTTTTGAATCAGAGATGTATACTTGAATCTGGGCTGAGACACCATTTCCAACGTCATGTCCTTTAATATGCTGTCTTTTTTTATCTGTATACAGATGTCTTTGGATGAAATATCTTCATTGAGAGAAAGTAAAATCAATCTTTAACTGACACATACGCTTCCTGAAAGTTCACAACTACTTCCAAATTGGAAATGGAATCAGGTTAGGAGACAAGCCCATGTACTTTGGCTCAGCCCCCACTGTTTTGACACATGAAACTTGATTTGTACACTTACATGGATGGATTACAGAACACTTCTAGGGCACATTCCCGGGGCCAATGGGTGCATAGAGCATCTGTTTAAAGTCCCATTTCACAGTGGAGTGAAAAGGCCAAATGTTCTGCTGGACCACCAAAGTAAAATCCTTAACCTTTAAATGTATTACAGGAATTAAGCCGTTAAGCAAGACCTAAAGGCACTGTTTATTTCCTCAGGTTTACATACAGTTCAGTTTAAGTTCCGTACTGGTATCATACAATTGAAATACCCTGCAACACATTAAAAACTTTGCAAGTGTGTGTGAGATTCGACACTCAAGATTGGGTGGAGGGGGTTATGATGTAAAGCTATGGTTTAAAAAAGGAACCACAGCCAAGGAACATCATACTGTGTGGTGAGGAAAAACATGGCCACAAAGATTCTAACACGGTTGATAAAACATTTATAGTAGGAAAAAATGCAAAAAGTTTAACCACATGCACAAAGGTAAGTCAAGAGCTTATTGATTCATCGGACAATATCTCTAGTCTAGACAAAAATAAATCTACCACGGCATCTAGAATTGCACTTATTTAAAGTATTTCTACTTTTGAGAGAAAGCAAAAATGCTTCGAAATTGATTTTCACCTCGTGGTGGGTCCTGGATCCTACAATGACTATATCAACTTAATAGCATCTTTCAAGAGGCCCTAGGAGTGTGCACCTTCACAGCACCACTATATAATGCTCTACAAACCTGGCCACAGCTTTAAATGCCTTCTTTATGGCAATGCCTTAAAGGGGAGCGAGAGAGATTACCTTTGACCTACAAATACCAAACTCAAATCAGATAAACACCTTAGATCAGACTTTCCAATGTTGGTCTTACTGTATATACTGTAGGTCTTGGACTGAATTGCGTCGGCTTAAAATGTAACCAGATTTCAACAACAAAAAATTACCTTTACCCTTCACTAATCCCCTAATTTGTTTTCTTGTATGTGAATTCGGTGATTTTCAGACTAACTCTTTATACTGGCAGCCCCTGGTTTGAACTAACAGCTACTTCAGATTATCATTTATCATCATAAACGAGCGGTGGATTACAGGCCTGCCAAAGAGAAGACTAACACAGCAGATAATACACTGTGACATTGTTTAATCTGTCCTTGGAAGTCTGACAGTGAGGGGGAAACAGTGATAAATGTAACTGTAAATGTCCAAACATTGTGAAACTGTGGGTGTCTCAGTTGACTCATTTTTAAAGATTATAGCCGTCTGTTCCTCCTTATTGCAAATGCCACTCAATCCATCAGCACTCTCAGCCTCGACACTTCTGCGTCTGCACTCGTGTGTGTGTGTGTGTGTGTGTGTGTGTGTGTGTGTGTGTGTGTGTGTGTGTGTGTGTGTGTGTGTGTGTGTGTGTGTGTGTGTGTGTGTGTGTGTGTGTGTGTGTGTGTGTGTGTGTTTCACAGGAGGACAATCCATCTCTTACTTGCCACAGCCCTTTGCTGTCTTCTTGTGTTTCCTCCTGCGGGGTCTGTTCTTGATAGACTCACTGCTGTGGAGGCAGAGCAGAGAGCAGTGAAGATATTGACGTGTTCAAGTCTGATAGATACAAATTCCCAGCTACTGACCTTTTATTATTCAGAAGCTTCTGACGGGCTCTAAAACAGAAGGGAGAACACACAATAAATGGCAGTTAGCTGTAGTATAAAAATATGAATTTGCATTCGGTGCTTACTGTAATTAATTACCTGCATTCACATCTCTGATGCTCCACAAAGGTGAGTTCCACATGGTGCATAGATATCATGGGATGAATCCTCATCACCTGAGAGATAAAGCAAGGGAAAACGGAATATAGGGCTGTTGGAGCTATTCACTGTGTTGAATTATTTAATATTTCAACTTTATTTTTCGTTTTTATCTCTGGTTTCAGACAGAGGGTGAAAAGAGGTGCTGCAGCACAGACAGTATGAGACAAATAAAGACCTCTTGAACATTAAAGCATGTAAACAGGTCACAGTGGATACACAAAACACACATGAAACCTGGAAATCAACATAATAGGACATAATAATATGTTATAATAATAACAATAATAATAATAATAATAATAATAATAATAATAATAATAATAATAATAATAATAATAATAATAATAATAATAGGAGTTCAAGGACAAATCAACACTAGAAGGGCCATTCATTTCACATCCACATAAAGTGCATTTTCAACCCCTCTCTTCAGGTATTTCTGGTATTTCTGAGAGACAGTACACCTGCAGTGTGATGTTGCATTCAAGTGTAGCCTGGCACTCCATGTTCTCGTCGCCACAGCAACCAGAGCAGCGCCAAAGTGGGACACAGGCCGGCATGTAGATGTACTCCACCTCTCCAGGGTACTCCTGCTCCACGTCCACCAACTGCTCCATGGGCCGACACATGCTCCTCACCCACACCTCCTGGAACCCCATCACTGCAGGACAGGTTTAAGCTTTGATTATTTGGTAGAGTTTGAAAAACCTCTTCAGTGTGACCAGTAATCAATTACATGTATTCAAGTTCTGTACCTAAGTATCATTTTGAGGTATACCTGAGTATTTCCAGTTTATGCTACTTTGTACTTTTACTCACATTTGAAAGAAATATTGTTTGTTCTTATTCGGATACAAGTATTTACAAAAGTAAATACTTGTCTTTAGCATCCTTTTTTAATGCTAAATTGTTTCTTAATAATACTTATTTTTTATTATCCTTATATATTTCTTTTTTTTTATCTACTTGTGCAACTTCTTTTTTTAGATTGTTTATGTTCGCACCACCAGATACCAAAGCAAATTCCTTGTATGTGTAAACGTACCTGGCAATAAACTTGATTCTGATTCTGATTCATCTCAAAGCTTTAGAAATGATGAGCAACTTATAAATAAATGTGTTATCATATAATAAGCACATTTACCAGCTGCTATGAACAAATCAATGTGTCAATCCGGTAATTTTATATATATGATTCTGAGTGGGAGTACTCAGAAGGGGTACTTTTATTTTTGGTATTTTAAGTATATTTTGATGGCAAATGTTTTGTCTTTCTATAAGAAAGATTCTGTGTGCAGGAATTTCACTTCTAACAAAGTATTTTTACAATGGCTATTTTTAAGTAAAAGATCTGAGTACTTCTTCTCCAATAAGTGGGATAGGCCTTACCTCTGTGACCCCCTTCTGGAGGGTGGGAAATCTGCAAAAATTATTAAATAAATGTAAAAATCAAATATACATTTATTTTTTGTTAAAGGCTGTTACATTAATATCAAACATTTTGGTACAAAGAAAATCTGGGAATTAGTATAAAAGAGAAATGAGGATGTTATAAATCGGTTGATCAGCGGTCGGTCAGTGTGCAGTTGAAGAGCGCTCTCTACTGGCAGAGTAAAGAAGTGCACACACAACCCATCCAGTGAAAACAATGAGCAGCATGGTTTACCACTGTGTCACTGTTTAAGCAGTAAACTGAGCCAGCAATCAAATTTGATTTCTCAATTTGATATAATCCCAGAAGTGTTATTATCACAAGAAGCGGAAACCACAGAAGAATAAGAGAGAAGAATAGCTTCAGCCTTTTCTCATGGGAGATTTTCACACAATAAACAGTTTAAACAAAGGCAGTACTGTCAAGTATCATGACACAGCATGGATATCTTGAAGTTCTCACTACCCAGCCTTCACACTGTCCTGGTTTCTGAAGGCCAAATGAAGCAGTAAAAACACGTTGATCTTGGCTCTATACCTTCTTTTCAATATCAACAATCTCTTTCTGACTCCTCACCCCTGTCTCCTGCTTTCCTCTCACATTGTTAACACTGATGGGAAAAACATCTCCTAAATGTCACACACAGGGAGTTCTTTGTAGGTTCGTAGAAAACAGTAGGTTTTATTGTGGGATATTTATGTTAGCTCAAAGTTATTTTGTACTTGGGCCAAAGAGTCTGTACTCCTTCACCCAACAATAGTTGCATTACAACAGAATAATAAGCATGGATGTGCATGCATTTATTACATAACCTAAACACTGAAATTGGTGTTTTTGTTTCCCCCCTCTAATTGTGTGAATTACACAATGCTAATGTTGTCAATTACTTGATGTAGTGCTGATTTGTTTAAATTGCATTTGGAAATTATATGTTATCAATATCTTACATTTTAGATGCTTTGTTTAGTTTCTGGAGGCAAAACGATTTTTTGTTTTAAACTGACATGCATGCCATAAATTTAGGCCATTTGTTTTGAATTACAAAACGTGGATCCATGTTTTTTACATTAATCAGATTCTAACCAGGTGCATTTGAACCGTTGCTGTGTTGCTTCAAACACCAAAACGTTGTGGATGGATGACATTTAGTTTTTAATAATAAATTGTGAAACATATGTATTATTAAAAACTATATTTCATCCATCGTTTGATGTCGCCAGGGAAAAGAAAGTTTGGGGCTCTCTGCTGGAACTGCTACCCCCGCGACCCGACCACGGATAAGCGGGAGAAGATGGATGGATGGATATTTCATCCAAAAGCTCCTACACCTACTACTCATCTCGCATCAGTAATCCATGTGAGAAGCTTTGTGGATTGCACTGGGCATGAAAATCATTTTCTGTCAGCTTGCTAATCAATACAAGTCTCATTTATAATCTCCTCACATGAACTGCAGCACATATTGCTCATCCAGTCGGTGCCTTTGGTCAGATGTTGTTATACCAAGAGGGAGCATAGTGCAGAACCAGAGAGGTGGAGAATTACATCTCATCCCCAGCAGAACCTGAGGCTACAGAGTCTCCTATCTATCTCACCCTGCTCCATTCAGCAGCTGCATCTTATACTGGTGTTGAGTCATAGACTGACACTGGACTCATCAGCAGCTCAACATTTGCAAATCAGCATTAATATCTGTATACACCACTGCATATATTGTAATATATGCATTTTAAAATATGTATTGTTCTTATATTGTACATGCACGTTTCACGCAATAAACTGTATTTATTTTTATTTCATATTCTGTTCCATATCATATTCTATTTACATGTATATGGACATTGCATATAGACACTACTTTTTATTTTGTATTTTATTACGTATGCTGGATTGTTGGAGGAGCTCAGGTCATAAGATTTGCATTGCCATTTCTACACTGTAGCCTGTGCATATGACAATAAAAACCTTTGAATCTTTATTGTAAATATTTTGTATATCATTTTATTTCAATTAATCTATTATTGCACCTTTTTACCATAACTTTGTACGGTCATAAACAGAATTATTTGTATTCTATTTCATTTTTTATTCCACATTTTGATTTAAATTATGTTTATTATTTATTTATTTTATTTACAGAGCAACTGTGATGAAACCCTTAGATAAATAAAGTATTGTGATTATCTGGGCACTGTAATTTAAACATAGCAAATCTCAAAATCCTCAATGCAGATATTATCTTCCTGGTGGGGCACACAGCCAGTCAAATATACAGATAGTGCGTAAAAAACAAGTGTTGAACAGATGTGACCTCTCACAGTGGAAAAAACTCTGTTAGCTTCACTGTTTAAGGTGAGGTGCTAATAGGAAATCCTAGTGTTCTCCTAAAAAAGAAAACCGTAACTTCTGCTTTAGCATGCACAATATCACGGAATAAATAAATTAAAAACTTTTATAATAAATAAATTAAAATATTTAACAAAATATGCGTTTAAAAAACATCTGCTAATTGCAGTTTCCGGTGGGTAGCTAACATGACAGAATGTTTTGTTTTTGTTTGACCTACCTGCGCACGTGCCAGTTGGAGCAAAATAACCGATAAAAGGTGCGAGACTCCGAGAAAACTTTGCATAATTTCAAGACAAGTTGCCTCCTCTCGTCTTCAGTCGCTCACAAAGAACTTTAAAATGGGGGAAAAGAAGCGGCTGCGGTTCTTAGTCAAACCCTCAAATAGCCTACATATATCTGATTATCAATAGGAAATAGAAGCTCTCTCGCGCGCTCTGTCTTCCTTCCCTTTCTCCCTCTGTACCACACACACACGCGCACGCGCACACGCACACACACACACACACACACACACACACACACACACACACACACACACACACACACACACGCACACCAGTGGCGTAGCCAGGAATTATTGTGTGGGTGGGCCTGGAGAAATGTGGGTGGGCCAGGGGGAGACTTAGTAAGCGTGGGGTATGAGCTGAAACTTCATTAATGATTTTATTTATTTTTTAATGCACTAATTAAACATAAGCATAAGCCTAAAGTGAAAACATAGGCATGGAGGCCTCAGAATGTGTGTAAAACTGACATCCACATGATTTAGCTCGGCGGCCACAGGTTGTTTATCCTTGACAGTCGCACAGTGGGCACACACTGAGTGTTTTCATAATCAGCAAATGTGTACACGCTTCACTGCAGACCTCAAGAAGGAATAAGACTTTCATTCACTCACGGCAAAACTTACTTTACTTACTAATTTAAGTTGGGCATTTTAAAATGGGGGTCGATGGGAATTGCTCCCTTCTGCATCCATCCCCTGTTGGCCACTAGAGGAACTGCAGTTTGTGGCACTTCCTTCTGGGCTTGTCATGAACGTCAAAATCGCTATGACGCACTGATTGGCTGTGGGTGGGCCAGACGTGCATGTGCATGTGCACAGCAATTCACCAGCCAAAACATAAACAATAAGCAAAACATATAAACTATTTATGATCAGACACCCATTAGTTTATTCTAATGCTAGCCTATCCTCCTGGGACCCAGCCCATTGAAAATGTCCACTGTAATGGACATTTTGTTAACATGCATCTCCTTTTACTCTTTTGAGCTACTCTATCAATCCCTGATGTACTGTACAGAGGACATCCTGGTCTTTCCAGTGATACTCATTGGTTAAAATTGCATGCTGGGAAGTTCCTCTTTCTTTTCATCCAAAATGGCAGGCATACCAAAAACAACATTTTATAGAAGCAGGGGGAGAAGTCAAATATTGTTGAATTATTGTAATGTTTACCATGAAAATCATATATGTTCTAGTTTATTAACATGTGAGGAACTATATAATTATTTTTGAAAGCAATTACAGTTTCAAGAAAAAGTATGTGAACCCTTTGGATTCTCCACACATAGCGTTGTGTGTTCCTTCCAAACAACTCAGCTTTGGTTTCATCTGTCCACAGAATATTTTGCCAGTAGTGCTGTGGAACATCCAGGTGCTCTTTTGCAAACTTCAAACGTGCAGCAATGTTTTTTCTGGACAGCAGTGGCTTCCTCCGTGGTGTCCTCCCATGAACTCCATTCTTGTTCAGTGTTTTACGTATCGTAGATTCGTCAACAGAGATGTTAGCATGTGCCAGAGATTTCTTTAAGTCTCTAGCTGACACTCTAGGATTCTTCTTCACCTCATTGAGCATTCTGCGCTGTGCTCTTGCACTCATCTTTACAGGACGGCCACTCCTAGGGAGAGTAGCAACAGTGCTGAACTTTCTCCATTTATAGACAACTTGTCTTACCGTGGACTGATGAACATCAAGGCTTTCAGAGATACTTTTGGAACCCTTTCCAGCTTTATGCAAGTCAACAATTCTTAATCGTAGGTCTTCTGAGAGCTCTTTTGTGCGACTCTTTTATTGCAACTGTAAATAATTCAAGTTTTCAAATAACAGCCCTTTTATAAATGTCCATTCTAGTGGACGTCAGGACTATCTTCATGGACTTTATGACTCAATATTGCTGCAGGAGACGGAACTGAAGCAGACATTTTCTGTACCAGATAGTTAAGGGAGATTCCGATTTTGAGCTCTCAGATGATGAGAGAGATGAGGCTTTCACACCTGGGATAGAAGAGGGTCAAGAAGAAGGGGGGGAAAGATGCAGGAGGCTCCATGAGCGCACAGATAGATACATAGAGACAGATAGGGATGAGCTGGAAAGACATGGCCCGCTGTGGGCCAAGAGTAGCACGTATGTCTTATTGTTGTTTTTATTTTAAGTGGAGCCATGAAAAATGAGAATTGCCTCAGGAATGCAAGCTTTGTTTCTATGAGCAGGTCAAATGGAGACTACATCCATAACACTAGTCAAGATGACCCTACAGCCCGTGCCGATTGGAGTCAATGAGGTACTTTTCCCACTATTGACTACAAAGTCTTTGAAGATCTGGAAAGATTCACCAAAAACCAAACTAATTTTGTATTGACCAAATAAACAGCAATGTTCAGGTCTATCTGTTAATTTTGGCTGTCTTTTCAAACTAATATGGTCCCGACGTCCTCTACAGTGGACATACTGTAACATTTTAAAATAAAAAAAGTCTAAATTGCAAGATGTCACAAAAAAATGTCACAAAAAAAAGGAAATTGGAAGACACTTTTTTCCTCAGGATTCTATCAGCCAATTCAATCAGTAAAAGTGGACTAAATTTGCATTATATTATTTCTCAAAGTTGTATTTCTTAGTGAGGAAACAGACTTTTGAAATCAATCTATAACAGACCATAATTTAACACTGAGAAAAAGTGAAGGCTTAATGTTCAATCTGATGTAATGGCTAATGATAAAAAGTAATCATGGAGATACTATACGTGCTTCTCACAGGGCAGCAACATGATGAAACTGTAGGTTGCAAAGAGCAGCAAATACATAACAGAATATAAAATGTTGCAGCAAGCATACAAATGTTTTTAAAACTCTTACTAGCCCCCTGTATCTCTGTGCTACCTGCTAACACAGCAGCTCAGGACCTGCTTCTGATCTGGTTTGTAGTTGTATCAATTCTTCTTCTGCCTTGTTTATGCATTGAACTCTCACAGTGTTGCCTGTTTAGTCTCGGCACAGACGCAGCAGCCCTGAGGTTATCAACATTGATGCTGTGAGGAAGAGCAGAATGTTTATGCCCTGTCCTGTGTTTACTGCAGATAACACATCTGTTATCATCAGTTTATATCTGCTGTGAGTGCTCCAAACAACTGCTGTGTAAATGTAACCTTCCTGTTATACAACACCTGGCTTCTTGTGGTTTCTAAAGCTCCTGATTATTTTCCACAAAATTACTTAGAGGTGCCTTGTTTTTTCTGCAGGGCACAAATTACAAGCACAGCGGTGCCTGGACATTTATTAGAAAGGGCTCAGGTGTGTTTTCACAGCCAGTGTGATTTACGGAATAATTGGTCTGGTGTTTGTTGAGAATAGCCTCTGTGGAGGAGATAACGAAGATGGATGACGCCTTTCCTCTCTCCTCATCTTCCTCTCCCTCCTCCCAGGCTGTGATGGTGTGATGCTCATGTTGGAAAATCCATGTTTATGCCACCTTCTATAAGATATACAATTCATTTTGGAACTAAATGTTCTGCAAAACAGGTTTAAGAAGTCAAATATTTCACAACAATCTCCTAATCCAGCACGGTGACACATCAAACAATCAATAACGTCATGATTTCATCTTGAAAACTATAAACACTGGGAATATCGTGGCAGATTTGGGTGTGTGAAATGTTTTGATTTCCTGGTCTTGCAAAAAATAAATGCTTGTCAACACTCCTTATAGGCAGGGCTCGCCCACTTTCCGGGGGACTTTCCCCTCCTCTCAGACTCCCAGTCTGCTAGCCAGAGGTCAGACAGACAGCTGCTGCTTCCTGTCTCTGGGAACGGCACTGATGCTCCAGTCCCACTCCCCATTGAGGGAGGATGGGGTCTCCCTCAGGAGGAGCAGATGCAGCAAGTGGGACTGAAAATGGTAGCTCGCACATTAGCTTACATCTACAGGTAGGCACCAAATCCTATAATATCAACGATCACATGAGTAACACAGCTCACATTTATCTCTCCAATATATGGGGATGAAGGATGCATCTGTGTTTGAGCCTTCAACCATAACAGAAATATAAAACTAATTTAAACATGAAGCCACAATTATTCACCAACAAATGACAGTAAAGGAAGATGTTTCAAAGTAACATAAATAGATGCTGGTTGTTTGACCTTTAGTGATGTAAGTGAAGAAGACAGAACAGAGAGACCTCCACCTTGTTTTTGTGTTCTCTGCTGCTCAGCCTTTATGACCATTTTTTTGTATTCCTAGAATTCAAACTCTTTTCTGATTTCCCACACTTTCTGCCAGTCTTGGCCTCAAGGTGCATTGTGGGTAATGCTACTGGTTCCCAAGCCCAAAGTGACCAGACGGACCAACTCTAAGTGATGAATGTGACCCGAAGGGCAAACAGATGCAACTCCATTCTGGGATGCACACACACACAATAACAGTGTGTTTGGGGATTTCTTGAATAAGTTTAGCAGAAGCATTTTGATACAACTTGGTAAATGTGGAGTAGATGAGGAACAAATTACGCAAAGTAACATGACAAAATAAATCTTGAAGTGAATGTCACAATAATTGCAAAAATAAAAAGGAGAAGTTAACGCATTACAGAAGACTTAAAGGGGTCCTATCATGCAAAATGCACTTTTGTACGTCTTTTATACATGAATATGTGTCCCCGGTGTGTCAGGGAACTCACCAAGTGTCAGAAAACACAACCCTCTCTTCTCCTCCATACCCACATCTCTAAAAACGGGGCTGCAACGGAGCTGATTATTATTTGAATTTTTCTGACGTCAGAAAAGGGGTGCTCCGCCTATATGGGCAACTCTCCACCTATCAGGGGAATGAGAGACCGCTCGAAAGCGCTGGAGACGCTGTAGTACATATGCCAGGCCTGTAAGTGGCGCTGTAGTCTGCCACAAAAGAGAATCAGCCCTTGCAAAAACAGGGCTGGAAAAGAGCAAATAGAGCGAAATGAGGCATTGCTAAAATGCACGATCTGTTTGGTATTTTGAAAAAAAAACTTCACAGACATGTTTTATATAGGTATGGTCCTACAATATATGTTTCAAATATAGCATGATAGGTCCACTTTAAAGAGGCCCTATTATGCTTTTTTGGGGTTTTCCCTTTCCTGTAGTGTGTTATATGGGTTTGGTGCATGCAAATGGTCTGCAAGGCTAAAATCCCAAAGGGTGGTATCTCCGGACTGTTTCAACACTATTGATATAGGAATATTGTCCATCTTCACACAACAATATCTTACTGGTCAGCTGTTTGTCTAAAACATATTGGAGCTTCAATTTGTTTGAAATCGAACATACGCAATTCTCGGATGATGAAGAGGACAAAAACAAGTCTGATTGAGTTCTGAATATTTATTTGTTGTAATAGTTGGTTTTAAAGGTGACAGAGCAAAATGGCGTTGTTTGGAGAATACTTTGAAACTTGTAAACAACAACTACGTTCGACACACCCACAGTTGATTTCAATAATTCAGGTCAGTGTGGATTGACCCTACCAGGCTTGGAATTTCGTCATTTTAGGGGCAAGGCCATTTGGCCTTCCCGTTCACATTTTTTTTAAGGGCACAAAGGCCACATGACAGGGCACAAAGGCCACATGACAGGGCACAAAGGCTGTTTGGTTAAATTACGCTGGTCAATCAACATGACTGAAAAGTGTAGCACTAACTTCAACACCAGTCATTTTACAAACGGCTGAATAGCAATAGTGTTTCTTAAACGTATACGTTAAGTTCAGCCATAAACCACATAAGTCAGTCCCGGGGTAGACAGTAAGGGTACAATTGTATTGTCACTGGCCCCACCATTGTAACCACTGGCCCGGAGCATTCGTCCACCAAAAAAAATCGACTAATAATGAAGAAAATTAACACATTTGTTGCAATAATTTATGCACTAACTACATTACTACTTGTACTACAACATTTTAATCATCAGTTCTTCCTCATTTTCCTCAATTGTTCATATTTGGTTTATTAAAATAATGATATTGTGGTCATTGTTAAAAAATGTCTGCTATTATTATTATTATGAGTATTATTATTTGTATAATGCACTTTCTGCCTTCCTGTCATTAGGAGTTAGACATGTAATGGCTATATGTAATTGATTTGATTAGAACCTTCATTATCCTAAACTGCTGGGACATTTGGCCAATACCTTTATATTGTCTACTCTTCACTTACTTGTCAGCATAGGTCGGCATTGATGTACACAGCCGACAGAATACCTTGTTTATATTGGCATCATATGGAGAGGTGCAGCCAGTGACGCGTCCTGAAACCAGGAAGTAAGCTGCTGGTTCCCTCCACAAAAAGCAATGGAATTTCTCCACAGGGTTTTGGAAAATATCTGGAAATAAGGTCTGTGGAAAACAAACCTGTTTGATAAATGCACGTTTTGTTCAGCCGGATAATCTCCACATGTCTACCCTACTTTTATAATTTTCGAATCATAAATCTAATCGATAGATTATAAAAGGGTTTTAGGACGCGGCACTGCAGCCAACTCCCTGTCACTCCTTTAACTCCTCCGGTGACTTTCTTTTATTAGAAGATTGTTTTTTGCCCGGCGCTTGGCCGGTTACCGCTCGTATTAAAAACATTTTGGTGAATGGTTAGGTGGCGCGATAGTCTGTAGTGAAGAAGGAGCGCCCTCCCGCTCACGGGAGCCTGCTCGCAGCTGTTTGCTGCGGAGCACATCGCGAGCAGCAAACAGCTGTTTGCTTTCCCCCCAACAACGACAACCGACTCACGAAACGCTATGTTGTAGCGTTGATAAACGAAACAATTTAACTAAATTGCTAGTCAAAATACCAATACCACAGGACATTTTTTTTTACTTTTGACAGGGGCACAAAGGCCACTTTGGCCGTGAATTGCATTTTTTTTAACAGGGCATCACGGCCAAAGTGCGGGGCAACGACGGCCATGGCCGTCGTGGCCGTCGTGAAATTCCCACCCTGGACCCTACACTACTATGTGTTAACTCTTTATTGTGAAAAGCCGTTAATAGCTGGAATAACTAAAAACACCTGTGTTTTTCATTGAGTTCAACAACCACTTTATACAAGTTCAATATAATAAATAAGTGAAACTGTTTTGGGGAAACTTCATGGGACATTACCGTCAAAACAAACTTTGTCAAACATCATGCTGGAAACGTACGCTTTTCTCAGCAATTATTTTTTAAAGCTCAGTTTCATAATCATCTGAAACATTTCTGCTGAACAGATAAATGTGTTTTTCAGTTTAATTGCCAACTGAATCCAGAACAAAGTGGAATGAGAGTGAGACAGGTTCAACGTCTTGCTCATTGAGACTTCAAATGAAACCAAAAACATGCCTGCTTGTGACACAGGAGTTTTTTTTTTTTTTTATTCTAACACTGTGTCTTCTTTCATATATCTCAACTTGTTTTCTTTCTGGTCAGGTCAGAAAGCAGCTCATCACCCAACAGTATGTGTAACTACTAGACATTTAAAAAGTTAGAGCTGTTTGTGTTGAGATGTCAAATTGAAGATAATTGAACTGTTCTATGACGTAGAGTAAAGGAGAGTACATTATTAGAGTTACAGCACATTCTACTTCTCTGTGGAGAAGGCTCTCTTCATAAGTGGAGGAGGGGTCTTCCCCACTTCGTAGAGAGACTCGGGGGGAGGGAAGCTCAGGCAGCACCAGTCTGGGATGCGGCCCGTCTGGTTGTAGTAGTCTCGAGACACCGACCTGCTGCCCAGCACGTCCTGCAGCGCTCCGAAGATAGCACCTGGGGAGCAGAGACAGCGTGAATACACAGCGGGGGGCCACTAATAAATGTTTAGGCCGAGATAAATGCTGGTTCAGTATGCTTGCTGATGCTGGAGGTTTTTTTTCAATATTAGAAGTTCAACCTCCTTTCCAAATATTATGTTATTAGCTCAAATACAGACACTTTTGTCCGCATTGAAATCCATTAAAACCATTTTAATCTCACAGATATTACAGCATGCAATCCCGCATTCTATACAGTTTACAATCTAGAGTCTTGGCTTCAAAATTGTACTTTTTTTTGTTTTCCACCAGCTTGAACATATATTTTCCTGATTCCTTGCACAAAAAACATTTGAAAAAAGGCCTAAAAATCACAGACTAAAAATGTTTCCGTATACAGATAATCAGGACCTTGCCTTAAATATGTAACCTGATGCAATATTACTTATTTTATATACTTAGTTATTATTTTGGACACAGACATTTTTGTCCTCTAAGGATGACAGAGCAGGGGGGCACAAGGGTTATAAAGTCTCATTTCTGACCTCCGAGCCAGGCGGTGCAGTTGGGTTTCGCAGGTGGAGAGTGTATCCGCAGGCTCTTGCTGGCCAGCACCGTGCTGTACTTGGGTTTCTCCACCAGGAGGCGTATCTCCGCCAGCAGACGGTGCAGGAAGCCCGGCAGCATGGCCGTGCCTCCGATCACCACCAGGTTCTCCGAGAGCACCTTACGCGTGTCTATGGGGCACTGCAGGGGAACACGTCCACACATAACCAAATTAGATTTACATGTTGTTACATGACAGATTGGAGGGGGATATTATCTTGCATTATAGCAGCTCCATTTGAACAAATATAAACAACAAGATACATGGGAAAAGTATTAAATTATTAAAGATTTCATGGTAACAGTTCATATTGGCTCGGAGGAATGTTGTTTGCAAGCCTCAATACGTTATGTTGTTATGGTAGGCAGATTCATAGAGTTGTATAGAGAGTTGTTGATCTAGAGAATGTTGGGGGCAGATTTTCATTTTGTGGAGCAGTTTGACTCTAAAGTGGTGAACAAACACTTGTACAATGTTGTTTTGCGATTCTGTAGAATGTAAAGAAAACAAAAGAAGCTTTTGTCTACTGGCCCCAGAAGGCCTGAGGCAGTGCAGCAGGAGAACAGCTGAGGCAGGAGGAAGCAGCAGATTTACTGCAGGACAGCACTTTCTGCTTCCAGGTGCCGACTAAACCGAAAGGTGATGGATGAAAGTAGCTGAAGCGGACATTTACATTACTGCAGTGACTTCTCTGGCGTGTGGAGCCCCCACTGATTCATCATTCAATCCTGAGGAATGCACAGATTGGGATTTCAAGTTTAAATCTGAGGCTGTGTAATTTATTCGCTGTACCCCACTGAGATTAATCAGGCGGTCCGGGGCAGACTTGATCCCCACAAAATGGCTCTCTGTTTCGTGGAATAGCTGTATTTGTACGTCGCCATAGCAACCACACTGAGTACAACTGTACATTTAATTCCTCTGCTGTGCACTCGGAGGACAAAACTAGGTTGCTGCATACCTCCTGCTGAGTATACTGAAGGTTATATCAGTGGAATTACAGAGAAACTACTTTAAACTGCTATTCACCACATGGGAAGATGAGGTGAAGCATAATACAATACAAGTAACTCCAGGCGTGTCAGAAAAGAAGGTGAAGAAGGCGATGTAGGATTATTGGCTATATTTCAGCAAGATATTCCATGCTTTAATGTTCAAAAAGCTCTTTATTTTTCTCATACTGCTTGTGCTGCAGCACCTCTTTTCACCCTCTGTCTGAGACCAGAGCCCAGTCTGCTCTGATTGGTTAGCTGGCCGGCTCTGTTGTTGTTGTTCAACTGCTTAGAGATGTCCCGCCCTTTAGCCTATCACGTACAATGTGTTGTAGCGCAAGCCAATAGAAGCGCAAGTGTTGCATAGTGATGTCACTATGTTACAGAGGAAAACAAAGGAGTCCAATCGAGGCGTTTCAGGCAGGGGGGGACTTTAAAAGAAGTAGTATTCTAGCGCAGACAGACACAATAGACCCTCTGATTAAAAACTACAAGCTTCAAACACTCCAATGTCATAATACGGACTTGTCTTTACCACTTATCATGGTACTGCCTCTGCTGGCATGTTTTAAATCTTTCACAGTTGTTTATGTACATTTCTCATAAGCAAGTGACTGCTTATAATCATAACATCTTGCTCTCAAAATGCTAGGAAATAATACCTTGACCAGGGCATCAAGTATCAGAGTGGCCACGCTCTTCTCCTCATTGTCCTGTTCAAACAGGATCTCCATCAGAGAGTCCCTGGAGAAAAGACGAAATGAAACATGATGAGGGACAAAATGTAAAGACACCGTGAACACAACAAGCTGGTTATAGAGAATCGTTTCATGCCACAGATGGAAGGTACAGGAAAGAGATAGAAAGAGACTCCAGTAAGACTAACTAACTCTCGTATTTTATTGTAAATTATGACACTATTTATTACATTTGGGAATGCAATAGAACAGGGGTGCCCAATACGGCGATCGCGACCGGTCGATCGCAAAGGTAGTGTGGGTAGATCGCATGGCATTGAAAAAAAAAATATATATATATTTTTTTTAAAGTTAGCCTATCATCCACCCTTACTATGCCATTTGCCACTTGATTGACGTACAGGTAAGCCAGTTTGAGTTGTATTGTGCCATACGGGTTCATGCAGTTATGAGGGGGCCTCACCTCCTCATCTGAAGCGCAAATGCGGCGCACTATTATGCGCTTATGCGGCGCAATTATTGTAAGCGCGCCACAGTTTATATGCCGTTAAATCCCCCCTCGCGACACTGATTGGGCTTCCCTGTAGGTAGATCATTTGGACGTGGTCATTTTAAAAGTAGCTCCCAAGCTGAAAAAGTGTGGGCACCCCTGCAATAGAACAATTATCGATTTTAAATATTGTTGACCAATAATCTAATTAAATATGCTATGCATTTAGTTAAAACCTGTGTGTTTACGTTGTCTTAGACGGGCCCTTTTCATCAGTGCCTATGCATGGTTTAAGGCAGTTTTAAATATTCAGATATAGGTCAGAACATTTCCACGTGTCCCGGATAATGTGTGTGAAAGAAAAGATTAGTCCGTAAATCCCAAACGTCTGTTAATAAGGCTCATTAAGACCAGTAAATCTAATTTTACAGAAAGACCTTCTACCATGAAAGAGAGAAACGTTACTTATATTAAGGTTAAATTAAGGTTTATCTCAGTTAAGGACAAATGGAAAAAGCATCATTTGTGGAAGTACCTGATGGATCCTTTGACGTGCAAGATTTTCTCCCCATCCAGAGGATAATCAACATCTGGAGGATGGGCTGGACGCTACAAACGGAAAAAAAGAATTATAAACAAATCTACAACAATGCATTATTAAATACAAGCTTTTGTACAGACTGAGGATATCTAAGGTTAGTGGTATAAAACCCAGAATAGTAAACACATGACTCACTTCGGCTGTACCGTCCAGGTTAAATTTGGCTTCCTGGATCTTCAGGCCTCTCTGCAGGTCACTGACAAAACATGTTCTGACTGCAGGAAACAAAAAAAAAATCAATAAGCAGACATAACATCTAAAACATGTAAACATATATTACTAAGGATGAGCAGTATCCTTAATGACTCATGGCAATGTTAACAATCAGTAATATATTTAACATTTACAAGATGCATATTCGAAGAAAGCTTTAGTTACATCATTCAAATGGGTTATTACTGTTACAAATGTGCATCATTATATAACACACATCAGTATTCCAGTGACCGGATGGTAATGAAAGAAGCAGCCGCGTTTTCTTTTGGGAATGCTGCCTTTGAAGGCAATAATTAAAATCTCAATCCATTACTCTTGCGGGTTTTACACAGGAAAGAAAGAAAGAAACTCCATCAACCCTACCCTTGATATCCTCCACAGTCTCCTCTGAGATGCTCCCTGAAAGAAAGATGAAAAAGATATATAAATGAAGGGAAACTGAATCATTTTCTAGTTTTGATTATTCACAAATCAGCCATTTCTCAGAATTCACTTTCGAGTTAGCTTTATGAGTCTGTGGCCGTTTCTCAATGTCGAGTAGAGCTGCTGCAGAGCCACTATTTCAAGTATACTACGTCATCGAGTGGCGCCGAAGGACTATTTAAATGCATGTTAAATGCCCAGCATTCGGCGCCACTCGATGACGTAGTATACTTGAAACAGTGGCTCTGCAGCAGGTATACTCGACATTTGAGAAACGGACAGTGTTTGGGGAATTTGTGAGCTGACACTGCAGCAAAGGACAAGTATATTAAAGCAACTATGACAGAAACAACAGAAGAAACTATGTATGGACTATAGTTTAATTTCTCTCTTTAAATCATCCCCAAGGTGGATTACAGAGATGTCAGCCCTCTGCCGTATGCAGCGGAAATGTATTTGGTTCAGCAGTCCAGAAAAGTGAGTCAGCCCGCTGTCTGTCTTAATTATTGATGCATATATGAGTAGCTTCTCTCCCTCTGCTGCAGATCTCACAGCTTAACATGACAATTCAGTTTTACCAGACAACTCTAAAATAGACTATATGCATAGTATATGCATGTATAATTCACCAATTGAGAAAGATAATCACTAAAATGTCACATAGAAACATATTCTACTTATTTATAGTAAATGATGCATAATGGGAGAAAGCCATTGTATTTGTCTGCAGTTTAACACATTAGCAGTCTGTATCAGAGTACCATGTTTATTCATTTAAAAAGGCATACAGTGGATGGCATTTCTCTGTGATTACCAATAGCAACTGGAACACTCTGCCCAGTGGTGGTGTCTGAGCCCACAGTGCACTGCTCCACAAGAAGACCCTCTAATTCTCTGAAATAGAAACAGACACATGCAGTTATGGGAAACACATCTAAAAGAAAAGGTTACAGTTCACAGCCAATGGATTTTTAATCATAAAATAGAGTCTCACACTCTGATTCTGAAATCTGTTGGAGCTACTTACTTATGAATGGCTTTCCCTCCCAAAGGCAAAGCCTCCCAGGCTGGCAGAATAGGAGTGCATTCGTAAATCTGAGTTTACAGTTAAGGTGGAAACATATAAGGCTAGTAGGTGGCTAATGGCTTCCTTTCCATCCATCCTAGGAGGCTAAACATGTCCTGGATATCCCTCACCAAGGAGCTAACAGAGATCCTAATTCCTATTAAATAAAATAAATAAATGCAATTCCTAAACAGTTGCAGTATTCATTTGAAAGACTCCAAAATGACAGGGAAAGGATACAGGTAGGACCAGCGTCTCCGTGTGGCCACAGTCCATCACCAGAGCAGAGTTGATGCCCAGAGTCATGACGGCCATGAGGTGACTTGGAGCAAACACCACAGAGGGCACCTGGAGAACACCAGCCAAGAATAACAGTTAAAGGGGACACGTCATCAAACGCTTACTCTTTCATTCCTTGTGATCATACGGCTGGGAATCTGGAGAGGCTAAAAACGGTTTAAAGAGGACAACACCCTTTTTTTTAGGTCAGAAAACATTGGATTTAGCAAGCCAATCAAATGTGTCCTCCTTTCCCTTTGTCACATACAGTCTCATTAGAAAACCGCCGCCATTCGATTATCTCCACCAATGGCTTTAGAACCTTTGCAAAGCTGTGTCATATTGTATTTGCTAGCTATTCAGAGTAGACTTTAGAGAGGGATCCCTTAAAGAGTTCTAAATAAGAACATTTCAGACGGAGGGAGGTGAGTACAGTACATTCAGACAGAACGAGAAAAAACTCAAAGTATTAAACCTTTTCCGTTTTATGTTTATTTTCATGACTCTGTTGTTTAAGTTATATTGATAAGCATTTTTTTTTTTGGTTTCGCCCGTGTGGGCATGTGCGGGCGGGTGGAGGGAGGGAGGGAGGGGGGAGTGTAGTGAGTGTACTGTGATATTACAATATAAATGAAATGGCATTGATTACTGTACACTATAATGAAATAAAAAGACTTGTTAAAAAATAAAATAAAAAAAGACTTGTTCAAGTAGGAACACAAAATGAAGACCTGAAAATGAAATATCACCTTTAACACACAGACAATACACAATGTATCTAACATGTGTGATCAGAGTTGTTGTAACAGGTGTGTTCCTACAGGACTTGTCATCATTAGTAAACCATTGAAATTGATGTGGACATTTGATTTTGGGACTCTAAATAACGAAATAGACTTTTCTTTTAAGCTTCTATGAAACACTGATCAGCTTTATTTCCATACCTCAAACTGTTTGAAGAAAACTTTTGTGAGCGTCTCCCTGAAGTGAGACGGGCAGAGGATGGACTCGATGATGACCACTCTTCTGTCGCGAGGGTTTACTAGCAGGTGCCTGACGAGACAAATAGAAACAAAAACTTTTATTTAGTGAGACTGGACCAATATTTCTTTCAGCCAAAAGCGGTATATATTCTGTATAAAATGATGTGTTGAAAATAATCACTGATGCAGCAGAGTCTCACCTGAAGTACAGTAAATGGATGAACTCTTTGAGAATTACATAAAGCTCTTCTGTGTTGATGTTGTACTGAACCACTTTGATGGCCTGCAATTGAGAGAAAAATTACCATCTGTTTGGCAATTTTCAAACATGCTTTCTAATGTTTCATTTTCACAGCGGTGTCTCACCTGCTGCTGTCCTGGTTTCCGGATCTCGCTCGGAATTATGAACCTGGGCCCCGTTTCCCCTGCAAAGCCGCATCTGCAAGGAGAGCAAAACTATCAGCCAGGCTTCTGAATGACGTGCAGAGAATATTATAATTTATATAAAATAATATATAATTAATATAATATAACTAGCAAGATTAATGCAATCAGTCATATCCTTATCCAGGCTCAGACTGAATTGCCCACAACCACAGTGTAGCTAATGTGCAGATACAAATAAACCCTTTGAATCTTGAATAATATTATAATATTAAAGTGAGGCTCTGTGTGACATTATGACGGAAAGAAATGTACTGTGTACAAAGACATGATTATGAAAAGTGTAGAAAACAGTCCTCTTGATCTTCATGTGACTTGCCTCAGGCCGGGTTTTCTTCATTATGACACATTTGCTTTAAAATTCTAGCAAGATGTTAGCATTAAAGCCATAAACACTGCTAGTGTAAAATATTATATAATGATAGGCTAAGTGACTTTTAACATCAGACAGCTATCAGATTACCAAGTGCTTTAAAAGTAATGTCGGTCACTCAAAGAACTGTCAACAAGGGGCCGTGTTTTCACCTCACATTGGAAAAATGACAGGACCTTTGTCTGGTCTGAATTCTGGTCTAAATGTCCGACAATTAAATTAAATAATATTCGAAAATGAACGTTAGGGTGTGACAATCCTTTCATGTAGCACCGAGCTGTCTATAATACAACTGTCGTTCAGTACAGTTGTCTTTGTTTACTTATTGGATTTTATCTTAGCTTTAATTTGGCATTAGCTAACGCTAGCTAAACACTGACTTGTCTAGTAAGTATTAGCTTTCAAGCTAACGCTACAGCATGGTTGGTTTGTGTGTGAGGTGCATAGGCCATTAGTGCTGAAACACAATTAAAAAAGTAAGGTAAGAAATACAAATATATACGCTAGCATAATATGCTATTGACTCTGTTAACAAGGGGTGCTAACGGCTGATACTCACTTTGTGTATGCTGCTCCTAAGTCAATGACGATGGCAGTCTTCTCTCCTCCGCTTCCCAAACCATCAAATAAGGGCATTTTATTAATTTAATGAATAATGTCAGTGCTCAGATGTTACAGTCGAAAATTAGCATCGTATGAAAAGGATGAAAAATCTGTTGTCTTCCGGTTGGGCTGGGTTGGGTCTTAACAAACGCGATGACGTCACCTGGATTGCCAGATCAAAATGTGCTCAAAGTGAGGTTGATGAAAACTTTGTATTCAACTATTACATGACAGATGAGTACGTCATAAGCAGCAACAAAAAAAGGCACAAACGTTAGAAGTAGCCTTCAGACAAGTTCAGGGTGTATTTGATATTAGTTTACAACATTGTAATATTTGTATGTAGGTCTAATGCAGAAGCAATCCTGTAAATGTGGATTATTTAACATGATTATTGTTTATCGTCAGATAAGAGCTGGTATTAATCTAATGTATGCATGAATATTATTTAAAAAATGAATTTATTGTAGCAAAGGTGACTGCACATCAGTCAAACAATCAGTTAATTGAAATAAAAAATGATATTATGATTACACAACAACAACATTAAATGCTTTACATAAATTGAAAATATATTATATATTATATATAAATATATATATATAAATTATATAAATATATTATAATAACAATTAACAACATTTGTACGTCTGAGAGTCTTTATATATTCTTTAAATTCACATAAAAAAGTTAATTATTTGGGGAGACTTTTGTTATTTAGCGTTTATAGCATAATTATTAGTTCACAATATTTCCAATGCTATAGGTGCTCACGAATAAATGCGTTAAATATACTGGGTCATCATTGCAAAAATAACGTTCATTTTCAACATCTTGAAATTCAGCAAGATATAATATTATATTGGTTGTATATTGTTTAAAATACACAGAATAAGAAACTGACAGTTCTCTTCCTCTGGTCTCCACTGCTCTCTGTTTACAACGACCTTTGACTTTAATTTAAGGTTAGGGAGCTGTCTGTTCAGCACCATCAGGCTCTTCATATTACCTTCTTTTGGAAGAAAACATAAACTTCTGATTATCGAGGAATAGATGCATTCAATGCAATTAGCTCGATTATCATACAACAGACGCCAAAGCTGCCTCTTTGGGTGAATCCTGCAGATCTGAAGCATTTGGTGGCAGCAGTTCAGAAGCAGGAGGACATAACGAAGAGAAGACTGAGAATTTCCGTCACTGACGCCGAGCTGCTCAACAACAAGCCTCTCAATCCATCCTGAATCTGTGTCCGTGCGAACTGCATTATTTCCTGCAAACTGCAAGAGAAACTCCTCCAGGCACCGCGAACATGAACTCTGGAAGGTATTTATGTTTAGCCTCACGCGACTTTAATGTGCATTCTCTCGCATTGCCTCAAAATGACGCGATTTAAAGGAATACATGCATGTTAGCCCCGGTGATTCAACAGCGCAGTGTGAATCTGTTTATACTCTATATGTGCACTGCATGAGCTGTTAAACGGTATTGATCACAGGGGAGGTGCGCATGCAGAACAGTGGGTTGCATTTTTGGACAGTGCATCATCAGGGCTCGGATGATTGTTTGTGTTTCTCCGGCAACATGAAAGGGTGTCACCCTGTGAACACCAGACGTGTCGTGTATTTCTCTACAGCAGGCAGGGATTGATTATTGGGTGATGATTGCTGCCTCGTCATGTGAAGCAACACATGCTCCAGCAGTTAGCCGTTTTAAAATCCAATGTGCATATATCCTGCAAACATAGAGGTCTGTTTAATGGATCCTTCTGTAGAGGATCTTAGAAAACCTGGTGCTATTTATAGGTGAAATGCAAGGGGGTGCTAAGGATTGCTGTGTCAGACTCTCTCTATTTGTCACCCTCTATCTGTGAGTGTAGCATTTCCTTCTGTTTACACAAAGTGAGCAGAAGAGTCTGAGATGAAAAGGAATTTCATCCAAACGATTCCAAAACGGTGCAGCATCAAAGCAAAGGCTGACAGTTAATCCTGTTCTCTTTGGTAACTACAGGCTATATGAAATTCTGAATACAATGTTATATCATTTTTATGCTGGTTCTTTAATCTGCACCCTGTCATCTTCCTTCATGCCACCTCTGCTTTCTCTTTCTGCCCACAGCTGGGTGGCAAGTCGTTGAAGTGACAGTCAGACGCTGTTCACACCTAGCATTTGCGTCCACTCTCAGCAGGCACTGAGACGAGACAGAGATGCTGATGTATGGGACGCTCCCTCGCCTCCTCCTGGCGGGCACCTGTCTCTGTGTCTACGGGACCCCCGTCCACCTCCAGAGCTACACCAGCGACTGTGACGGAAAGTGTGGCAGCTCGGCAACATTTGTTGTATCAACGCACGCCACAGATAAAGAGCCCACACAACATGTGAGTGGTCTGGTTTTAAATGTAGAAGGAGGCGCTGGCCCACATGCACGACCTGAGTGGAGAGCTTCAGTGACGCAGACTGAAAACGGGGACAGCCTCGATGGAAGATCTGGGCCGAGCGAGGCTGGAGGAGAGGCACGGAGCCAAAGGAGCAGGGTAAAGAAGGACGGGAGCTCGTCTGAGATGGGGGACGGGAGCAGACAGTCGGCTTCAGGGCTGTCTGCTGATCCACACGGTGGGAAGGTGCCTGTGTCCGATCCCACAGGTGGGACGCAGCAGGTGGACTCAGCAGTGAGGTCAGCAAGGTCGACTCCAGATGGATTTTCAACCTCCTTCACAACGTCATCACAGCTGGGCATCACATCCAGGCAGGTCAGAGACCAAAGTGAGGAGGACTGGTCCAAAGTACCCGGTGATTCTCTGGAGGACTCGGAAACAAGCTTGCCATCCTCTACAGAACCTCCAAACTCTGGATTATGGATCCAGAAACTGACCTCCCGCAGTCCCATCCCTCCCTCTGTCTTTGCCTCCCCTCAAACCTACACACATTTGTCAATTTGGGGTCATAATGGAGCTACACTGTCCTCCCTTCCAGACCCCTTGTTACCTGAACTGGGTCCAAACCTGATGCCCAGAGAGGATGGACCTGAGAGCCTGTGGACTGAGGCGGCAAGGCCCGGGGATGGTAAGTGTGAAATATTAGAAAAGCATCATTAATGTTGATGTGAAATTGACTTTTTTGGAGGGTAAAGCTTTCTGTTCTATTATTCAAATTGGGTGCACAAGGACACAAACTCCTAAGTTTAAGGGAATGCTCTGCAGTCAATGTCTGACTTTCTTCCACAGTGAGTTGTATTCCCTGGCTTTGCTGCAGTTTGCGAGGTTTCAGGAGGATTCATTCAAGCGGAAATTAAAACGACACGTCTCGTGGCAAAGATTGCCTTTGATGATTGGCGAAGAAAGGAGCCCGGCTTTTCCACGCTCCACTTTGAACCCCAGCTGGGACCCGTGGCAAACTAATTACTTTCTATTCCTGACTCGAGCCTGGAAACAAAAAAACAGAACACACACAACTGCCATGAAAGGGCTGGTGGCAGGGTGTGTTATACAAGTCTTTGGAGGATTCACCACTCTCTCTCTCTCTATCTGTTTACCCCCTCAAACCTCCGCTCTTTCTCCCCCCCCCCCCTTCACACTCCCCCATCCAAGCTATTGTAGAGAAACAGTCAGGTTATTATTCATGGTGGCAGAATGGGGAAATGGATTAAAGGAGTCTGTCTGAGCCAATATGTGTTCCTTCCGTCCATTCTGGGATCGGCTGTTTGATGAAGCTCCCTCCCAACAGAGAGGAAGCTGACACAAAAAAAACTCAATTCCCAAAACAGCGTTATGTAAAAGGATGTGGTCTTTATTAGCATTTTTCAGCCTACTTTAGAAACACTTTAGACTAAAGGAAATGTCTGAGAGATATGCGGTAGCAGTTTCTCCTGTGACAGCTCCCTCTCTGTGGTCGTCTCTTATCTAGAGAGAACGGTTATATTCTCCTTTCATTGTGTCTTAGCTGCACTGTTAACTCAAATGCAAGTGCTTTTTAATGAGAAAACCACATGACCAGGAGCTTCATTCTGTCATTAATACTTCAGTGCTGCTATGTGTGCTGAATACACTTTAGAAAATATATGTATTTATTTGAGCTGTCAGCTTTGTAAAGAAACTGATTCAGGTGGCCTACTTTTCTCACTGAATTGAGCATAATCACAAAAACATAGACTTTCAGACTGCTGTGTTTGACTGACTTTTACCAGAAGGTCCAAACAAATATGCTCTTTCTATTTAGATGTAGATATTGGTATCACTCAATACAATAAAGGCACTGCCCCAAGAAAAAGGAGATCTTATGATACAGTGTTCACTGCCTTAGTTTCCATAGCTTTTATAGATCTTAACAAGGATTACATCTCCTCATTAAAGAGAACCGTGTTACCTCTAGTGACTGTATGAGGGGCAAAGGAACACACAATGGAGTTTATTCCGAACAACACCAAGATCACAAATAATAAATACACCATGATCCTCAGGAAAACCTAAATGTCTATCTATCTTTGCAAGGGAAGGCAAGTTTATTTATGTAGCACCTTTGAACACAAGGCAATTCAAAGTGCTTTACAGAAATGAAAGACATTAAGAAAATGGCATTTAAAAACAGTCATTAAAAAGCAAAGATAATAAAATAAACATTAAAAGAAAAAATACATGAATAAAAGTTACAGTGCAGTTTAAGATATGAAGATGTGAATAGTTCAATTAAAAGCAGCGGCAAAAATTCAGCCTGGATTTAAAAGTAGTCAGAGTTGCAGCGGACCTGCAGGTTTCTGGGAGTTTGTTCCAGATATTTGGAGCATAATAACTGAATGCTGCTTTGCCATGTTTAGTTCTGACTCTGGGGACAGAAAGCTGACCAGTCCCTGAAGACCTGAGAGATCTGGATGGTTCATCATTTATCAGGAGGTCAGAAATGTATTTTGGGCCCAAACCATTCAGTGCTTTATAAACCAGCAGCAGTATTTTTTAAATCAATTATTTGACACACAGGAAGCCAGTGTAAAGACTTCAGAACAGGAGTGATGTGATCGACTTTATAGTGAGGACTCGAGCAGCAGCGTTCTGAATCAGCTGAAGCTTTCTAATAGATTTTTTAGTGAGACCTGTAAAGACACCATTACAGTAGTCCAGTCTACTGAAGATAAAAGCATGGACAAGTTTTTCCAAATCCTGCTGTGACATTAGTCTTCAGGTGACACAATTCCATCAGATTAATGATAAAAACCTAGAGGACATTATTCAACTTCTGAAATCCTCCTCCTGCTGCCTTGATATTATTCCAACAGGATTTTTCAAAGATGTTTTTCCTTGCATGGCCTCAGATCTACTTCATATAGTAAACAAATCTCTTCACTCAGGTATTTTTCCACAGGCTCTGAAAACTGCAGTAATTAAACCGCTCTTAAAAAAGAATAATTTAGATGCTTCAGTAATGAACAATTACAGGCCCATATCAAACCTGCCATTTCTAGGTAAAATCATTGAAAAAGTTGTTTTTCAACAGTTGAGTAACTTCTTGCATTTAAAGAACTGTTTCGATGTGTATTAGTATTATTAGAACTCAGTGCTGTGTTTGACACTGTGAACCACAACATATTACTCGAACGACTAGAAAACCAGGTGGGACTTTCGGAAACGGTTCTAAATTGGTTTGAATCCTACTTAAAGGACAGAAAAAACTTTGTTTCTTTAGGTAAATAGAGTTGACAACTATGACATGTGGGGTACCTCAAGGCTCCATCTTGGGGCCTCTTCTCTTCTCTAACATCGACATGCTACCACTGGCTCAGATAATGAAAAACAACAAAATAAGTTACCATAGCTATGCGGATGACACACAAATTTACGTAACAATTTCACCAGGAGACTATGCTCCAATTCAAACACTGAGTAAGTGCATTGAACAAATCAATGACTGGATGTGTCAGACCTTTCTCCAATTAAACAAAAATGATTTAGTAATTGTTTTAATGTGACTGTTGAAACTCAGGTCAGAGTCCATGACTACACCTAGATTTCTGGCTTTATCTGTTGTTTTGAACATTGCAGACTGAAGCTCAGCGCTAACTTTTATACGTTCTGCCTTGGCTCCAAAAACCATTACCTCAGTTTTGTCTTTGTTTAATTGGAGAAAGTTCTGACACATCCAGTCATGCACCTTGCACCTGAACATATCCTGACCCTCATTCTGTCTTTCTTGTGTTTACAGTGGACACTGTGGTTCCGCCCTCTGAGGACGAGGCCACTGAGGGCACCATGTCTTCAGAGGCTCTCCCTCTCATCTTCGAGCCTTTCGAAGATGTGACAGCGGAGGGGGGGGCAGCAGAGGCCGTGGCAGCGGTCACCGCGGTGCCCGGCAGTGCTCAGCCTCCTGCTGCCATGGCGACAGGAGGAATGCATCAGGTGGATCTGGACCAGCTGGTCACCGTGGAGACAGACAGCGACGGTCCCTCACATGCCCTGCCACTGCTGATGCCAGACTGGACGTCATCGTGGCAGGCGTCCGGCAGGGAGCTGCTGGAGCCAATCGGATCATTGGGACCGTCTGTCTCAGAGCGGAGGGACGGAGCCGAGGATCAAACTGAGAGAGGTGATGTGGCAGCATGGATGAATGAATGTCACCACGAGGAGCTTTTTTTCCTAAAAGTCACATGTACTTCACATTAGTGTCAACCATTTTTCAAAGAACAGTATGGGTCATTGTGTAAATGTGATGGAGCAACTAATTCCAGGAACTTTTTTTTCAAATATCTTGCTGAATTTTAGGTTTTTTATTTCCTTTTTTATTTAACCTTTATTTACTAATACTAATCATTATAACTCATTCTTATGTGCCTTTTATCCTGCAGGGGTTGTTGCATTTTAACATAGAATTATGGGGCAACAGTACACCTTGCTTGTGCATCAACATTATTTTGAAAAAGAAAAGTAATAGTAAATATATTTTGTTGTTGAAGTTATTAAAATATGTTTTCCCCCTCTAGCCTGAATTCATGTGATCTTGAAGAGACTTGATTTTGCTTGAGAATGTATTTCTCCAACAGTTAATTTTGTTAAATCACTGAAACAGAAGAAATACTGCACATGCAATATAAGGCATCTTGTACTACAGATTATTAGATGTTAAAATAGCTGTAACAAAGTGTATGCCTGTGCGTGTGTGTGTGTGTGTGTGTGTGTGTGTGTGTGTGTGTGTGTGTGTGTGTGTGTGTGTGTGTGTGTGTGTGTGTGTGTGTGTGTGTGTGTGTGTGTGTGTGTGTGTGTGTGTGTGTGTGTGTGTGTTTGGGCCACGTGCTTCCCGGCGTGTAGGTGATGTGAGGACAGCAAACCTTGAGGAGAACTTGCCCACCACCGACCCCTCCTTCTCATCCCTCCAGCATGCTATGACAACGGTATCCATGGCAACCCATCATCCGGAGCACAAATCCAGATCAGGGTTAGAGGAGATGGAGTCTGAGGGTAAAACAAGTTTTATTGCCAACTGCAAAAAAACTATTTAATTAAAGGGCCCATTTCATTTTCTACTGATCATAATTCCATTGTTGAGGTATACTAAAATAGATTTATACCGTGCAATTTTCCAAACTCACATTGGTTTCTCATACAGCATCTCTGTAAAGTATGTTGGCCCGCCCCCCCCCCCCCTCCCTGTGAGCCCAGTGTGCTCTGATTGGTCGGCACGTTGAGAGGCTCGTTGCTGCGAGGAGCGGACAGGCTTCCGGGTCGGCGATCCAGCGAGAACAAGCGAAACTCATCCTGAGCACACACAAAGACTCACAGCCGAAGTAAAAACAATAAGTGTGGCTTGATATTGAGTAAGAAAAAGGTTTATAACGCTGTGAGCATGGGTCTGTGGAGAGCATTTATCCGCGATCCCAACTTAGCAGCCCGAAAAACGTTTACCCATTTAAACAGTCGTGGTAGATACCTTGTTTGTTTTAAACATCATAAATACACAAACAACAATGAATACTTACAGGTTGTGTACAGGAATCTCCCGCTGGTCCAAAAAAAATAGGAACAGCATCCTTCTTCAGTGCCCTACGCTGTACATATCCGGCATGAATCGCTGAAAGGTTTGTGAAGCTTTGTGAAGCTTTGTTTCGTGAAATGCTGGCAGAGGGTGTGACCTCTGGGTATTCACATGTCACAGTACCCAGGAAGTAAACAATGGAAAATGAGAAATCTCCAGCGAGGCGTTTTGGGGCAGCATAGACTGTGTTAGAGTTTTACTCGCTACAGGGTATACTTTGAGGATTTCTGACTCTGCCGACCGTTTACATGCATAAAAACCTTCAAAACACACAAGGGGACGGGTAATAACCGGAAAAGCATGACATGGGACCTTTAAAAATAAATAGGTTTTTCGATGTCATCCTTTTTCGTGGCCACTGAGTAACTCTTTTTTGTTATCTCACACAGAGGAGACAGATGAAGAGGATGAGGATGAGAACTCTGAGGAATCGATCGAGGATGACAGCAAGGAGGACCTAACAGAGACACCTAAAACCTTCTCAACGAGGCTTCCGTACAGCCTCATTCCTCCACCTCCTCTCTGGGTCCAACGCAACCAGGGGCTGAGTAAGAGAACATGGTTTCTAAATAATCTTTACATAAGCTATGGAAATAACATAACATATTCAATGGTTATACCTTCACTTGCAGTCATCATACATGCATCACAATCATTTGAAATACATTTATGAAAAGTGCTATATCTGTCTCTTTTCTCATAGTGCGGAGCTGGTTAGAGTTGATCAGAGAAAAGGTAAGACTGCCCCCTGCTGCCGCTAAAAAGTCTTGGTCGTCCATCAAAACATTTCTGTTTTATTCGCTCCATTATATGTGCTGTTATGGATAAATCTGGTAATATTCTCTACCTTTACAGTTTTATATGTTAGGGATCTTTTTGATTTGAGTTTATAGAGAAGGATTGCCAAGATTTGTTTACAATTCCGTTTAGCAATTTTGTCTTTATGCTCTGCAGGCGGGTTATGTGTCCGGGATGTTGGCCCCTGTGGGCATAGGCATCACTGGGGCCCTGTTAATCGTCTGCGCCCTCTACAGCATCAGGATGATTCACAGCTTCAAACACCAGAGGAGGAAGGTCAGGCAGCAAGAGGTCAGTTCCACCAACAACCTAAGTTCATTGAACTTACTAAAGCCATTAGTGGAAATGACTGACAGTGAAACAACCAAAGTAGCTTAACCTTGGAAAACAAAATGCAATGTGCCCTGTCACCTGTGTTTCCTGGAAAACAGAAACGTTGCTACAGCAACAAAACAATAATACTTGTGCTTATTGAAGTGGAACAAATATTACATGTACTCCCCTAAATTACTTCTTATTCATCTATATTTCTGTTACAGCTGTTTTTTGGGGGGTCTTTTATAGATAGATTTACAGTGTTGGTAAAAGAGTAGCGTAATGTGTTCCAAGCAAGTGTGTGGTGTGACAAAGTGATGGTGATTGGGCTCAGAGCATACAGGCAGCGTGTGAGACGTGTCCTTGTGGTTTACTTGAGTAAAAGCTCACTTCAACACCGACCATTTGCAAACTCTATAGGGAAGAAATGTTTTCTATGCAACTTCTAATTTTCATTTCAACTCCCCAGCAACCTCGAGAGCCGGGAACCAGCCGTCAGGACCAGGCCATGCTGCTGGCTGACAGCTCTGAAGATGAGTTCTGATGAGACCCTGCTGGTCATTTGTCGGTGACCAATAGCTGATGCTCCTGTAATGGAGGCTCAGCAAACAACCCCATCACTATGACTACAGCATCTCCCATCACCCTGGGCTGTTTGGCTATGACTCATCTGATCCACAGAGTGTGACTGAGTAGAGGACACAATTTGCACAGGCTGCACAGAGTTCCGCTTTGTATTCCACCACTTCTAAAAGAACCAATGTGAGCACTTTTCTGAATGTTGTCAGGTGATGTTGACTCTAATGGCTTGACAAGGCTGGCGTGATGTACTTCAACATAAAAGATTATATTGATGCTTCTAAAAAAATGCAGGGTAATGGCAGGATTAAAGTGTTGCTGATAAATTGTTGGAGTTGAGAGGCAAAGTGTGGACCAGCAGGATGTCTGTCAAGCAGTAAAAAAGGGCTGCAGAAGAGATACATCACATCAACAATGTAGGCCTACATATATTTACTGTATATGTAACTGACTTGGGGTCAGTTGTTTGAGTGTAAATACATTTTTATTTCTTCCTAAATGTGGATATTTATATTATTCAACAGTTTGTTTAATATGCTTATTTGTTTTTTTTGCCAATAGTTAGATGACAAGAATGATAGCACTCTCAAATCTGACAGTTAGCTGGAGCTAGCAGCCGGTTAGCCTAGCATGAAGAATGGAGGGAAACAGCTAGCTTTGCCCCTGTTCAACAAACTAAACCTTTTATAACTCATTTTGGTTTGTTTAACACTTATTAGAAAATAAGTGTTGAATTGATAAGTTGACAGTGGAAACGTGTCAAACATGTATTCGGCTTAGAGCAGTGACTGCCTGGAGTAGTTACAGTGCTAGCTGCTAACCGGTATCCAGATTTTATAACATTTCAACAGAACCAGGCTTGCTGTTTCCAGCTTTCATGATAAATTCACCAATTCCTGGCTGAAACATAGCTTCATATTTAACACATTGGTAACTAAAATATCATCAAACTATATACGAAAAATGAATAAGCATGTTTCCCAAAATGTTTAAGTATTGCCTTAAACCAAATTTTCCACACATTTCAGATACCTTTACATATAATTAATTGCTTCATTTAAATGTACATTTTCTGGATTTGTTTTAAATCTATTGATCAAAAGCATTTGTTCACACACACACTTTGTTACAGCTAATTTGAACATCTAATAATCTGTAGTACAAGATACCATTGTCCCTCAAAAATGTGAGGCATACAAAAAATAATGTACCTCCCCCCATCAATATGAATTCATCGTTTTGCAATTTACAAAAAGTGTTTTTAAGTGCATGATTATTAAGTCTGTTCATACACAGCCCTGTTGCAGTGACTTTAATTCTAATGAATGAAGGGTTTATGTTGGCTGGAAAAGCACAAACATTGAAGACACTGGGGCAGAAGTTCATATTTTCACAAGTTAATTAAGAGATAATTTTTCAGTAATTTTGTGTGCTTCAGAGAAGGGCAGACCAAGACATTTTGGCAAACATGTCTGCCCCATGAATTTTAGATTTCTATAATCAACTATATAAGCAAATACAGTTCTTGAGTTTGGAATAAAATAGGAAATTGTTAATAAAAGAAAACAACAATTTCAAAACACTCATCCGAGCCATGTTTTTCACGACATTAATACATAGTGCTGTCTTTTGTTCAAAGGGAAAATATTTTCAATAATTTCAGTCCTCTGATATGCTTAATGTACAACTGCCTGTTAATATGCAATAATACTGTTTTAGGGTAAGTGTGATGTAAAATAGTGGACACTTCTTTCTCTGTGTAAATAATTCAACATCAAATAAACAATTCTTTAAGATGTCTTATTTCAACTCTCTTATGATGTAACTTAAGTGTAAACTATGCTTTAAATGGAAACCACTTCAGACAGCAGACATGAGCCAGTTTACAGCATTAAAAAAATCAAATAATTTATTTCTGTGTTCTTTTTCCACATTAAATAAAAGCTATCGGACATTTCCAGATCAAAATCATGAGAGGGGACAGGGAAGAGGAACAGAAATCTGACATGCAAAAAAACCTTTTGTTCTCCCCTTTGCACTCCGTAGATGGCGTTGGAGGCGTAGCTGGCCGCCCCGAAAAGACTGCAGGAAGCCCCTGTGGTTGCTTGGTTGCAGGAACACAGCTTTCTGTGGTGCAGCATGACAGCCAAGACACATTTTCTTTATCCGACCCGCAAACTGGTTACTGGGAAATTTATAATTGTAACACTAGAAATGTAGGATAGGCAGATGTCGCCCCAGGTGAGCACAGATAATTGGGCGTGTGATTGTTAGAGTAAGCTACCTGAAAAGCACAGCGGACGTCCAGGAGGAGTAAAGAAAACTGCCTCTGACATCTGTGAACACTGAACCGGCATTGTAAAGTCAAAAACTTTTTTTCCAAATGCATTTTCATTAAAACACAGCAGGCCTGATATTGATGACGAAGCCCTTCAGTCTGTGATGAGCTAAACTGAGCGCTTTGGCCCTTTGTGACAGGCTGTAATGCCCATATGGAACTGCCAGTTTCACAGGAGTAAAGCAAAAAAAAAAAGATAACACTTTTCCTTCGACATCTAAAACATCTCCTCGTACTGACAGCTGGTTTTAAGAACAGACAGGTTCCTTTTGTACCCATCATGTCCCTTCGTCTATCAGTAGTCACTGTATAAAAGAAGAGAAAGGGCCAGGGAAGTGAGAGAACACGAGGGGAGACAAATGTCCAACACAGTGACACGTTATACCTCCAAAATAAACCAGGAGTTTACACAGGGTGATCATTTAAATTTAAAGAGTGTCAGATGAGCAGTAAAGATAATAGTTTGTGTTCACGCCACGGTGTAGAGCGTTTTTTTGTATGCCCACTGTCAATTGCTCATAGTCCTCGTTAAGCCTCTGGATGGGCTAAAGTAGCACAGAAATTAAAAATAAAAATCACAATCTGATAAATCAACCCAAACCGCCCCCATCCCAACAGATGATTCACCCAAAAAAAAAAAACATGCTCTCAATATATCCGAGGAATAGAACAACACTCGTATACAAATCTGAAAAACAAACAAAAATAGGTCATCTGGTCTGTTGTTCCAAATGCACAGACACAAACGTACATACACAGGCTGTTATGGGGGTGGCGACTCTGTAAACATATACTTCAGTCTGATGGAAAATAATCCCGAAATATGAACACGGTCCTGTAGTGTCATTCATGGAGACTAGCTATCAAATAATTTATACATCCGACTACCACAAATGTTTGCTGGAGACTTTGATCTGTAGTCAATATTTTGGAGCAGATTTGACTCTGATTGCGCCCCAAGGCAGTTGAATATTGTAGGCAGCATAAAAGCATGCAGATGTCCGATTGCATAATTTGAAGTTTTCTTACTTTAAAAACCTGTAACGCGGGTTGTTTTCCAAAATAACTAAGCTAATTTAGGGTTTATCCCCCCTTCAACCAAACAGTCTCCAGTCTTTCCACCACATTGAGCACTTACTCGTATCCTTGAAAGTAAAAAAAGTCTGCCTTTTTTTTTACTTTCCTGTTGTCCTTGAAACAAAACACAGCAGCAAAGGCTCTGATTTAGAAAGTAGAGAAATAAAAGTCTAACAGAACCACGCCATTGTCAAAATAACAGGACACACACAAGACACATTCGTACACACACACACACACACACACACACACACACACACACACACACACACACACACACACACACACACACACACACACACACACACACACACACACACACACACACACACACACACACACACACACACACACACACACACACACACACACACACACACACACACACACACACACACACACACACACACACACCCACACACACACACACACACACACACACACACACACACACACACACACTGCAGCAATTTCCAAAGAAGTGCATCTGACCGTTGTTCATATTTACTTTTAAGAAAAGAAAAAACACAAAAGCGGATGAAGCCAACTGTCTTAATTAGTGTGGATTGGAGCGTCCTGGTGAAACTAAGTCTCAGGTCAGGGATCTTAAATGTTAGCGAGGTTGGTTGTGCATCGAGTTAGAGCACCTGGTGCATTGAGGACTCAGCCGCTGATGAGCAGCGTGAGGTTAAACAGGTGTACGCTAGACAATCTAAACAAACTGAAAGCAAACATAGAATAAAATATAATCTGCTAAGAATACTTGTCTATATTCCTTTTCTTTTTTTTGTATCGAGAGATAAACACACACAGCATACTCATGCATTCCAGCATATGTAACACTTCGCCTCCGGTCTGGTGCCGAGTGCAGACGCAGAAGTGTCGAGGCTGAGTGTGTGATGCCTGTTAGCAGGCTGAGCTGAGGCTGAGAGTGCTGATGGATTGAGTGGCACTTGCAATAAGGAGGAACAGACGACTATAATCTTTAAAAAGGAGTCAACTGAGACGGGTCTATTTCAAAGACGCCTTTTGGGGGATTTTGCAGCAGCTGGCAGTGCATTTAGGGGAAACAAGTTCTGTTCTAATAGGAAGAAAAAAAAATCTAAATTCCTCACCCATACAGTCAGGTTTGATGAGAGATTAAGTGAAAGGTATAGAAGCAAAAATGGTAGCACATTCACCAGTTGGGAAAAGTTTGAGGTGCTAATGGAGTGATTTGTTTCGATCAACTGCTCTGCAGCAACATACTTACACCAAACACAGGAAGGGGGTTCGGTGGGTTTAGCTCAAACTGGGTAAATCAACACACACTCTTCACACTTTTTCCGCCGCACGCACTTTAAAATAAATGCATGCATATCTTTACAGGCTTCAGTCTAGGGGGCTGAGGCAGGTGATGGGAACAAAAAACAAGAACGCACAGTTCTAACCGAAGCATGCGCTCACACAGTCACACAACACGGTCACACACATGAAAACAAGCCAAACACTCCAAAAGAAAAAAACACGAGGCGGTACAAACACACAGTCATACTATAGCTTTTACCCCGTCCAACTCACAAGGTTAAAAAAGAAACACAAAAAGAAACTCAAACAAATATTTTCTTTTCCCAGTCTGTTTTTCACCTCCCCGCTTCCTGGTGTCACTTGTTGTTTACTTTGAAGTCTGTGTTTGTCCCGTGTTCAGTAGGAGGATCTGCTGCGGTGCCGTGTCCTATTGAGGGTTCGGACGAATGTCCTCACTTCAGCTGCCTCGCAACCCGGTTCATAGCATCCAAGCTTGAAGGTCAGAAGGTCAAAAGGTCACCCTCGCTCACCGCCCCTCCTCTGGCCCATTAGGTGGGATGTCAATCGGGTTCGCCCTCGACAACGGTTGTTCGGAGGTCAAGGACAAAAAGAGGGTGTTTCTGCGTGTCTATGCATACCTATGTGCAAAATGTTGTACACAGGTGTGTGTGTGTGTGTGTGTGTGTGTGTGTGTGTGTGTGTGTGTGTGTGTGTGTGTGTGTGTGTGTGTGTGTGTGTGTGTGTGTGAAGTGTGTGTAGTGTGTGTATAAGAGTGAAATGACCAGGGCAGAGCTGAGGCTGTTGAGCCGATAGCAGACGAGGTGTCCCGCCCTCCCCTGTCCCCTCCTCTTTCCTCTAGCGGAGCCACAGTTTGAGCCGCAGCGCGTCCACTCCGTTTAGGTAGTATCTGAACAGCCGCTTGTCTCTGACAAAACCCAAGTTCTCGTACAGCTTCAGGGCTGATTTGTTGGTGATTTCAGTCTCCAAAACAACCTGGGGACACACAGAGGGCCATAGAGACACATTATTGTAAGCGGTTAAAAAATACATGTCAGATACTCATAATTAAACCTGCAACCAACAATCA
The DNA here is from genome assembly GCF_902827115.2 of Pseudochaenichthys georgianus. Lineage (NCBI taxonomy): Eukaryota > Metazoa > Chordata > Actinopteri > Perciformes > Channichthyidae > Pseudochaenichthys > Pseudochaenichthys georgianus. The sequence continues at coordinate 14,778,189 of NC_047526.1, forward strand.
TTTTTTGTAATTGATGAATCTGCTGATTAATTTCTATATGTGGTGATTACTCGTCTGTTCTAAAAAAATGTCCATCTCAGTTTATCAAAGTCTAAGACGAGGTCTTTAAATGTCTTATTTCTGTTGTCAGTCAAAAACCCAAAATATTAATGTTAAAGCTAATGTGGGCAAGAAATGTATTTGTCAAATATGTCTAAATATTCTGTAAACCTAAGCGCAATCACTATATCAAATTGTTAAAGGGGTCCTATTATACTCACATCAGGTTCTAAATTGTATGTAATGTTTAAAAAGGTATTTATTTTTCTCATGCTGCCTGTGCTGCAGCACATTTAGCTTTTGCAGACTTTTAACATTCACAAAAACCTTTATAACACACTACAGGACAGGGAAAAAAGCCCCAAAAAGCACAATAGGGCCTCTTTAAGTTGAAATAAGTCAAAGTTGAAGTCATTTCCTTCCAAACATATAGTAGTTTCAAAGTGATCTCAACCTACAGTAACATTTTGTCAAAGATATGTTATAATAACATTGCAATGCATTTGCAAGATGGGATGGGTAAGCCATCTTTCTCTGTGTGTGTTGTAAAGGTTTGCTGTCAACATCATAGCATTTGCAAACAAAGCAGTTTGGAAATTAAACTCAAATTGTATTTGGTAGTGTAATAATATATTTGCCTATGAGCACTTAAGAGCAAAAACAAAGCCTCAAACCAATGGAGGGAGGTTAAACCTGCCAGGCTCCATGGGTCAGTCTTTAAAAATGCATGGTATGTAGGTGGCAGTCGTGTGAATTGATGCACTTTAGTCAGTGATAAGGAAACCTGTAAAACCATTGGTTCCTGTATGTCTTGTTGGGATCTATACAGATAAAAACCTGCTGATACACAAGCACCAAAGCTGAGGAAATCGCAGCTTGTAACCCAGGCAAAGCAGTTGCAGTTGCTTGATTGATGAAAAAATACTTTTCTAGAAAAGTGTGTACTTGTGTTTACATTGACACAAAAATCATCACTGTGGTGAATCATCATCAGTGCTTTGGTCTCAGCTTACAAAGAGATCAGGGTAAGTTTAATACAGAGTCTCATTTCCATTTCAAACACATGCCATTTCTGGAGACTTCACCTGTTTTGTATGCGTCTGTAAGAGGCAGTGAGTCAGTATTTAGAGAGAAGCAGAACAAAATGGAAGTTACCGGAGGGATCAGAGTAGCTAAAAGTCAATCCAAGGTTACCAACTTAAAGGAGTGAAGGACGGGGAAAGAAAAACTAGTCCTTGAAAAACGAGAAGCCAACTTTTCTTTCTGTTTATGCTTGCATAGAGGCTTTGGAGGCAAACAAAAACAAAAAAAGGTCCACATGGTTGTTCAATGTATTAATTGCATTTTCTGTAAATCTGGTTTGGTAAATGCCAGACTGTCCTCTAGCACAGAGCTTCCCAAACTGGGTGTCGCCAAAGCTTACAGGGGGATGTGAGAAATTCTTGATTACTTAAAATAACAGGAAATCTGATCTGATGCAATTTTCACAGGAGGAATTGTACTTCAAATCCAAATTACTCGTTTAACACAAACTACCTGAAGCTTTTGGATTAACTGTACAGTTGAATATAATATACATTTCCATAAAGTCTGTCACCAAAAGCATTAGCCATGGGACTTTACTCACTGACAGAAAAGGGGTCCCTTTAGATGAAAAGGTTGAGAACCAATGTTCTAGTCATGTAACACTGAGTGAAAACACTGACGAACAGAATTTGAACCTGTGCCAATGTGAGACATCAAGCCTGCGCATGTCAGACCAAAGTCTGTTTCAAGCTATTTTCATAATATTTTCTGGATGTTGTATATGGTTTGAAAAAAAATAAAGACATGTCAATTCGCCAAATTCACATGTAAAACCATTGTTTTAAAACCATTCTCAGACTTCCTCCACTGAGAATGGTTTAATATATCTTACCTCGTCACAGTCACCCTCCACCATGGCATAGATGGCCTTCTTCACCAGATTAGTACCTTAAACAAAGGAGTCAAAGTCAGTTATGACATGCAACGTTTCAAGAAAACAAACATTTTTATCTGGCTTGACATCTGGTAATATAAGAGGGTCAAAAGGTAAAAATGTCCCTAAAGGTTAAAGTATAGTGTACCTCAACTACCTATCTAAATAGTAGGGATGGGTACTGAGCCCCGGTATTAAACGGGCCCCGGGGATGAATTATTAAAGACCGTGGTACCGTTAAGCTCCGACGTTATCGGTCTTTTTATCGGTACTGGAGACATTTAAAAAATATATGTCCTATGTATTCTTGCTACATAAACATTATATTGCAGTATTAGTGTCGCCAACTCCGTTTCTAATATGCAAAAAGACTGCAAAATGCGTCTATGATTATTTTTAGTATTTTCGATCTTTCCAATCCAGTCGAGAGATCTCTCTCTCTCTCTCTCCTGTCTGTGTGTGAGGGGGCGGGGCAGTTCACACACACTAAACTTTACCCGTCTCAATGTGGACAATGCTCGTTACCAAAAGTGCAATAAGAGTTTAGCATGTAAGGGCGGTGCCGGTGACACGGGCAATTTGTCTAAACATTTATCAAAAGTGCGCCACATCCAGACGGAGAAATGCACCGGGTTCGACTGTCTTTCTAGCAGCTCTGTAGCCCCGTCCACGAGTAACGTTTCCACGTCAGGTGTTATGTATGCTAGCAGCAACACACGGAGTTAACTCCATTATACAAACATGGGGAGTACCGTTAAAAGACCGGACCGATAAGCGGTATCGATAAAAGTAATAGTACCGTTAAAACCTTAACGATACCCATCCCTACTAAATAGTGCATTTGCATCAGAGGATTTGGTTGTCAAAGAATGCACAAAAGAGGCTATGGTACAGCTTGTTCTCAGCTCCGCAATGTGAAAGTAAAGACTTTTATTTTATTATGTTTGTGCCACACAGAGTCCAAATCTTACCGATGCTTTTCCTTCTGTGTTTGGAGTCCACAGCTAGCATGGCGATGTAGCCACGACGGAACATCTTCTTGTGCATGTCAAGCTTACATACGATGGCTCCGACACACTCCTGCTCCACCATGGCCTGTGACAGACGCACACAAAAGTCACATCCATAGTTGATGAAAGCCAAGCAATAATTCCTGTCCGCTTGCCAGTTCTGCTGGTTCCCTGATCTGACCTTTGACCTGTTTTTCAAGGCTCTTGTGTTACATGTTTTCGTTCCGGACAAACTGGAACTGGGAAGTTTACGACCTTGACGCTCAGAGGATAAACAAAGAATGGACAGTGTTTGGCACCAACAAAAACCTGACTGGACATGGTAGGCGGGAGAAAACACCTACGTAAAAGCATATTTCCCTCTACTTTAACTGAAAGGCAAGGATTTTAAACTTTTGCTTGCTCCTAAACTCACGAAGACCCTTACCCTAGTGAAGATATATAAGGGATATTGTCATGTCAGTTTAAATAACCTTGAATTGACAGCTATACATTCCAACTAACATCCATACATCTAACAAGGATCAAGGCTTTGTGACATTAAAGTAGGTGTTGTAGCTCCGAACAGATACAATACAACTTCCAAACCAACATGCTGTCAGTGACATGTCTACTTATGTAAGTTTAAGCTTAGTGTATATCAGCACTGTGTTTGGCTGCATTTGAGTCACACTGACAGGTGATGGAAAGCTATAAGTATGCAGTCACGCCCAGCCCAAATAATGCTATTCACCTTTAGGTAGCCAAAGTACAAGGGATAAAAGGGTAGCTAACGCATTATTATGACAAACATTAAAGGATGAATATCAGCATTTCTTAATGTTTCAGTGTCTTTACTCACCAGAAAGCAGAGCTGCGGCCAGTTGTGAATGAAGTACCTGTAGGTGTAAATTGAATAAGGCTCAGACAAGTCCTTTGTGATCAGTCTCATGATCCACGGCATCTGCAGCTCGGACTCGTAGCGGACATAGCAGATGCCGTGGCTTTCCTCATCCGCTCGGCCGGGGGAGCCGCTCAGGGCGAGCCGGGCGAGCTCCGCGGACGGCGGCTGCAGCTCCTGCGGGGCGGCGTGGCTGTGCTCGGGCCCGGCGTCCAGCGGCTTGTCGCTCGGCGGTCTCGGTGGCTCCGTGAGGTCAAGCTCCTCTTTCCCTTCGTCCCCGGGGTGGCTGTGGGCCGTCTCAGTTCTTATCAAACCCGGCATCCCGTTCATGCTATTGTTAACTAGGGGCGAGTGACTGCCGTTTTTGGAGATGGGGCTGTGGCCTTCATGTTGGCAATGCTCACTATTGTTTCTCGCGGTTGAAGCCTCCTCGTTGCTGCCGCTGCTGCTGCTGCTGCTGTCACAGTTGTCCGTGGACGGTCTCGGGTTGTCAGGCCGGTTTCCTGTGTGCTGGTGGCTGTCCGCGTCCTCTGAGGAGCCGGACAAGCCGTTTAGCTGCTGCTCTCGAGCTTGCATTTTGAGGTGAAGTGCCGACGGGCTAGCTCGCGCTAGCATGTTATTTTGCTTCTTATTAACCGACCTAATGACTTCGCTTAGCGGTTCTGACGTATTCCCTGTACCGGTGGGTAAACAGTCGTCTCTGTGGCAGGCCGCCTCTCCGTTCCCCCCCGCCGGCTCCGCGCTCCCAGCCCCGGGGAAAGGAGGACTCTCGGCCGGGGTTTCGGGGAGAGCGCTACTAGGCCCAGGCGGCACTGTGGCCATCCCACCGCATTAAGGTGGAGATTCTCGCTTGGAAAACGTTGACCACAAACGTATCCACAAGGCAAGGGGATAAACAATCAATATACGAGTTAGATCACCGAATATCGCATAAATCCAAGGATATTTGAGGCGATAACGTAACCGCTGGCGACGTTTGTCGCTGCTTTCTCCTCGATTTCCCTGCTGCCGGAAAGTGCTGTCGCAGCAAACGCCATTGCAACAGCAGACAGAGACGTTTTACGACAGTGGTGTAACGCATGACAGATGCAGGATTAGCTACTGTGTAACACAATTAAATACATTTAACTTCCCCTCTTCTGTCGTATTAGTTTTGTTGATGTCATTTGCATTTTCGTTATATTGCATTGACAGAACATATACAATAGTAAATCATTGCAGCAGGGTCACGATTAGGATACAGAACATGTTTTTTTTATTTGATATAATGCGATATCTATTCCCCATGACATTAAGACATATCATCTTATTTGAAACCCAGAGAAAAATGGAAAATTCACAATTGATTGTGTAGTTTTCCTTCATAGAAGGCTTTTACTCAGCTAAATTATTTAATTATTTACAATTGGATTATAATTATTTTACGTTCCGTTGAAAGATATGTCAATGCATATACTACTGTGCTGTGCTTGACCAAATGATAGGGAAATT